>NW_025533524.1:55000-165000 GCF_020615455.1 Coregonus clupeaformis | reverse complement strand
AACAACCCTCTTTTCTTGTGAAAGCAAGCGGGCGAGTGCCTGGCCTAGCATAAGACTTGTGTCCCAAATTGACACCCTATTTCCTACATAGTGCATATATAGGGAACAGGGTGCCATTTGGAACACAGCTTATACCTTCAAGAGTTTGTTATGTCCAAGTTTCTCAGGTTTCCAAAGCTGGCATTGCGATCAGAGCCTCAAGAGCGGGGAGCGAGCGGGAGAAGGTCTGTGGGACTTGGCAGCGAGTGGTGCAGGGCACCTGAAGCCCCCAAGACTGAAGATCCTTTGAGGTACCAGATTAACCTGTTTCGTAGTTAAATAAACACACACAGCAAAATGTACAGCCTGCCACCTAAATAGATATTTCATCCTTCAGGCTGCTAGCTGCTGCTTTTCCGTGATAGAGTTTGGTTTGATCACGCGGCCCGCCCGCTGCGTCCCCATGATGGAACAGGAAAGAATATTATGGCCTAAAACCTGGCTGAAACCTGTATACTGTACCCGTGTGCCAGGTAAAGTATTTATAACCAGGAAAACCTTGTTAACTGGCCATCCCATCATTATTCGTTTACATTTATGATCCTGGCCACCGCTGGGCTGTTTTGATAATACAACCTTTGGCCCTCTCCTAGACACATGTTTTGTTTCCAGCAGTGGCGGTCAGTGCCGTTTAAGATTAGGGAGGACAATAAAATGTTTTATGAGCATGGCCTTATTTCTATTACAGCATATTGGATGACTGTCATTCATATGGCCTCCTGTAGCTCAGTTGGTAGAGCATGGCGCTTGCAATGCCAGGGTTGTGGGTTCGTTTCCCACGGGGGCCAGTATAAAAAAATGTATGCACTCACTAACTGTAAGTCGCTCTGGATAAGAGCGTCTGCTAAATGACTAAAATGTAAAATGTAATATTTCATTCACCCAGTTCAATGTAACAGGTAGGTTTAGGCTACTACATGATACTTACATTTGTCCTATACCCATCATGAGGTTGCTACAAGCTACGAATGAAAGTTTACAATGTAGGTGCACATGTCAAGAGAGAAATTTGAGTAATCAAGGTGACAGACAGTGACACATTCAATACCGCCTTGCACGCTCTTGCCTGCATCTAGCTGATCTGTCCAAACAGTTGCAAACGTGTTTCTATTGGACAAATGTCTATCTATCCCTATTTCGTTTGCTTCTGTTTAAGAAACGTTTTAACAGAATCTGCGGAATGAACACACCCCTGATCACCGCCAAACACAGTTAACTTTCATGGCAGCCACATACAAACAACATTATATTTTTGCTTGTTGTATAATTCCTTCTCGCATCAACGCGCTATTCTGTGACCAGGTGAAAAAACCTTTCCAAGCTAAACCTTCACACCATAGCCGCTAACCGTTACACAAAAGCCTACATTGTTGTCACCATATTAGCTAACGTCATAGTCAACATAGCTACTAAAACTTTCGTTTTAGTAAACCCACTACAATCATGCGGTACAGTGTACAGCAAGCAGTTTAGCAGTAACACAAGCAGGCCCTGGTGGCAATACATTCATAAAACCAAAGGCTTACCTTGACTTGGAAGAGTTCCAGTGTTGGATAGCCATAGCCAGCTAGCTAGCATAGCATCCCTCTCTGTTTGAGTAGGCTAAACTAGCTGCAATATTTAACTTTTTGGGCGACCCAACCAAATTCACATAGAAATGTGAGTTATAGATCTGTCATTCTCATTGAAAGCAAGTCTAAGAAGCGGTAGATCTGTTCTATGTGTGTTATTTCTACGCTTCCCGTTCTTACGTTTCGTTTTTGCGTCTTTTACTTTAGGTTTTGTACACCAGCTTCAAACAGCTGAAAATATAATATTTATGGTTATGGGAAAAAATACAATGAAATATAGCTAGTTTTCTCTCTTGCCCTCTCTTGTTTCTCCTTCATTTTTGAAGAAAGTAATTTGTTCAAAACTGTTCAACTATTGCCTTTCTCTTGAGTCAACTACCACATTTTATGCGCTGCTGTGCCAGCTAGCTGTAGCTTATGCTTTCAGTAGTAGATTCATTCTCTGATATTTTGATTGGGTGTACAACATGTCAGTTCATGCTGCAAGAGCTCTGATAGGTTGTCATAATTACTGTGTAAGTCTATGGAAGTGGGTGAGAACCATGAGCCTCTTAGGTTTTGTATTGAAGCTGTCCTCTGGCTACAGCATGGCGCTACCCCAGAGAGTACTGTTGAGGCTACTGTAGACCTCCGTTGCAAAACAGTTTGTTTTAATACATGATTTGGTGACGTGATTATATTTAGTATCGTTTTATCAAAAGATAATAACTTTTTAATGTTTCACTATTTTTTATTTTTTTTATGAAATTCACTCAGGAGGATGGTCCTCACCTTCCTCCTCTGAGGAGCCTCCACTGGTTTCCAGGTGTTGCAGACTGGTTCTTCCCTGGGTTTTGCTACTGTTGCTGGAACAAGTGTTGGAAAAAGTACTCAATTGTCATACTTGAGTAAAAGTAAAGATACCTTAATAGAAAATGACTCAAGTAAAAGTGAAAGTCACCCAGTGAAATACTACTTGAGTAAAAGTTAAAGTATCTGGTTTTAAATGTACTTAAGTACAGTGGTGGAAAAAGTACTAACACTCAGACATAATTTACAAATGCAGTATTTGTGTTTTGTGAGTCCGCCAGATCAGAGGCAGTAGGGATGACAACGCATTATATATTGATAGATGTGTGAATTGGAACATATTAGTGTCCTTCCTGGTCATTCCAAATGTGGCTGTGTGTATTGTGAGAGGGCAAGGGGTGGCTGGCTGTGTGTATTGTGAGAGGGCAAGGGGTGGCTGGCTGTGTGTATTGTGAGAGGGCAAGGGGTGGCTGGCTGTGTGTATTGTGAGAGGGCAAGGGGTGGCTGGCTGTGTGTATTGTGAGAGGGCAAGGGGTGGCTGGCTGTGTGTATTGTGAGAGGGCAAGGGGTGGCTGGCTGTGTGTGTGTTGTGAGATGGTCAGGTACAGCGGAGGGGAGGAGGAGGTCCTGTTAAACCAGCAGGGTGACGAGGAGGTCCTGTTAAACCAGCAGGGTGACGAGGAGGCCGGCAGGACGGGGGGCAGGTATAAGGAGACAGAGGTTTCACACAGCTAGGGAACTCCAGGCAGGCAGCTCGCTCAGTGAAAGGACTTTATTATTCAGGCATCTGCCAAGCGGCGCTCCGAGTGGAAAACACACAGGATCCCCGGCGCCAAGTCCCTCGCGCTCGGAAAATCCTCCCCAGAAGCGTCCAAGCAGAGGCCTGGCTTCAATCACCCTCCCTCCCAGGCGTTACTCTGTCCTCCATCTTGGGATAAATATACGACCAAACTAGACCAGTGTGATGTGACCTTCTCTACCAGTTCTCCAGAACCCTTCCATTGATTGATTTATATAACTCTATTCTATTACCTACCATTATGGTGTCGATAGGACAGCCTCAGTCTCAGCAGGTTTGTCCTAATATGGACACCGTATACCATAGAGAACAAGAGAGCTTTAACTCCATTTGAACTGAGGCCTGAACCCAGTGAATCAGAAGAAAGTGATACGGTGGAATCCAGCCAGTGCTCTGCTCCAGTCGAAGCTCTCTGTCACTGTGCATCTGTCACTGGTCCATTTGCTACCAGATAAATCCATTAGGAAAAGCACTCAGAGCCTGGAACAGCCAACTGCCAGTAGTAGAGCACTGGGATAGCCAACTGCCAGTAGTATAGCACTGGGATAGCCAACTGCCAGTAGTATAGCACTGGGACAGCCAACTGCCAGTAGTATAGCACTGGGACAGCCAACTGCCAGTAGTATTGCACTGGGATAGCCAACTGCCAGTAGTATAGCACTAAGAGTCAAAGTTAGGTCCTAGCCAAGCCAGAGTGCTACTCATTGACACCTCATGCTGCCCAGTGGTCAATGGAATTTACTGAGTGATGAAATAACTTCAGATGGACAGGCTCATGTTTTGTTGGACTATAACGTCCACCAATCAACAACTGCAACTACCTATCTCCACCAATCAACAACTGTTACTACCTATCTCCACCAATCAATTACTGTAACTACCTATCTCCACCAATCAAATACTGTAACTACCTATATCCACCAATCAAATACTGTTACTACTTATCTCCACCAATCAACAACAGTTACTACCTATCTCCACCAATCAACAACTGCTACTACCTATCTCCACCAATCAACTACTGTAACTACCTATCTCCACTAAACAACTACTGTAACTACCTATCTCCACCATACAACTACTGTAACTACTTATCTCCACCATTCAACAACTGCTACTACCTATCTCCACCATACAACTACTGTAACTACCTATCTCCACTATACAACTACTGCTAACTACCTATCTCCACCAATCAACTACTGTAACTACCTATCTCCACTAAACAACTACTGTAACTACCTATCTCCACCATACAACTACTGTAACTACCTATCTCCACTAAACAACTACTGTAACTACCTATCTCCACCATACAACTACTGTAACTACCTATCTCCACTATACAACTACTGTAACTACCTATCTCCACCAAACAACAACTGTAACTACCTATCTCCACCAATCAACTACTGTAACTACCTATCTCCACCAATCAACTACTGTAACTACCTATCTCCACCAATCAACAACTGTAACTACCTATCTCCACCAATCAACTACTGTAACTACCTATCTCCACTAAACAACTACTGTAACTACCTATCTCCACCAATCAACTACTGTAACTACCTATCTCCACCAATCAACTACTGTAACTACCTATCTCCACTAAACAACTACTGTAACTACCTATCTCCACCATACAACTACTGTAACTACCTATCTCCACTAAACAACTACTGTAACTACCTATCTCCACCAATCAACAACTGTAACTACCTATCTCCACCAATCAACTACTGTAACTACCTATCTCCACCAATCAACTACTGTAACTACCTATCTCCACCAATCAACTACTGTAACTACCTATCTCCACTAAACAACTACTGTAACTACCTATCTCCACCATACAACTACTGTAACTACCTATCTCCACTAAACAACTACTGTAACTACCTATCTCCACCAATCAACAACTGTAACTACCTATCTCCACCAATCAACTACTGTAACTACCTATCTCCACCAATCAACTACTGTAACTACCTATCTCCACCAATCAACTACTGTAACTACCTATCTCCACCAATCAACTACCGTGTGTGAATATTCTCTATCTTGTCTCTTGTTTTTCAGACAAAGCATTCTGTTTTGGTCACTGGGGGGCGGAGTGGCATTCCAAGTACAAACCGATTCTCATGATTGTTCTATTGCAGGGATACAATAAGGTATCAATTTACAATTTTCTAGTGGCTCCGTATCCAGTTTACATAGTCTGTTAAGATGTAGTTATAGAGCAAGTCATTTGAGTAGTCTGTTGAGGTTAGTCATAGAGCAGGGCCAGAGCCAAATAGGAAAATCACAACTATTATTATATTTTACAAGAATGCTTGTTGCCCTGGGATCACCAACCGAATGGTAACACTGTATCTCCATGCAGCTGGAGTTGTTACACAAAGGAGTTTTGTTTGGTTGATATCTAAAATGTTATCTTTGTGCGTACGTCCCACCAGGGCCTGTATTCATAATGCATCTCAGCGTTGGAGTTCTGATCTAGGATCAGTTCTGCCTTTAAGATCACAATAAATAACATTATGGGCAGGGGGGAGACCTGATCCGAGATCAGCACTCCTACTCTGTGATGCTTTACGAATACAGGCCCAGATCTTTTTTTGTTTTGAAACAAACCTGTGGTTGAGTCAATCCCTGGCCCCTGTGGTTGAGTCAATCCCTGGCCCCTGTGGTTGAGTCAATCCCTGGCCCCTGTGGTTGAATAATTCCCTGGTACCTGTGGTTGAGTCATTCCCTGGCCCCTGTGGTTGAGTCATTCCCTGGCCCCTGTGGTTGAGTCATTCTCTGGCCCCTGTGGTTGAGTCAATCCCTGGCCCCTGTGGTTGAGTAATTCCCTGGTACCTGTGGTTGAGTAATTCCCTGGTACCTGTGGTTGAGTCATTCCCTGGCCCCTGTGGTTGAGTAATTCCCTGGCCCCTGTGGTTGAGTCATTCTCTGGCCACTGTAGTTGAGTCATTCTCTGGCCCCTGTGACATTAACTCAGTGCAGTATCATCCAACCAGGCTTTTCCAAAACAAAAAAGCAAAAACTGGAACCGCCTTAGTCTTGCTATTGGACCAAACAGTCGTCAGAGTTGTGATGGAGGTTCCTGATTAATCCACTGTAAACTCCCTTATGTTTTGATTTTAGTATGTCGCAACGCCACAGCCCTGAAAAGGTTAACTTGGCGAGGAAAGGAACAACTGCGAATGCAATCACTGAGAAAGACAGGAAGTGACATCATATATAGCAAGATGGCTGCCAGCTCTGTGAGCAGCCTCACATTAGTGGAAACCAAGACTGTTCTCGGGGAAGGCCTGGTTGTAGCTAGATATGTTTGAGTCGCGTCAGGGACAATTTTAGCATTTTAGCTAACCCTAACCCTTTTCAAATAAAATTGTATTGGTCACATACACATATATTTAGCAGATGTTATTGCGGGTGTAGCGAAAATGCTTGTGTTCCTAGCTCCGACAGTGCAGTAGTATCTAACAATTCACAACAATACACACAAATCTAAAAGTAAAAGAATTGAATTAAGAAATATATAAATAAATATTAGGACGAGCAATGTCAGAGTGGCATTGACAAAAATACAGTAGAATAGAATACAGTATATACATATGTATTCCTAACCTTAACCTAATTTTCCTAACCTGTCATGTTCATTCTCCTAACCTGCTACGAAAAGTCGCTTCTGCTAGTCAAAACCGGCAGACCTGTCCTGTCTTGGTTTCCACTAATGAGATACAGCGCTCTGTGAGTTATGATTAATCATGGGTGTAATGATTTCACTGAGCCCAGTTAGTGTGTGTGTGTGTGTGTGTGTGTGTGTGTGTGTGTGTGTGTGTGTGTGTGTGTGTGTGTGTGTGTGTGTGTGTGTGTGTGTGTGTGTGTGTGTGTGTGTGTGTGTGTGTGCGTGCGTGCGTGCGTGCGTGCGTGCGTGCGTGCGTGCGTGCGTGCGTGCGTGCGTGCGTGCGTGCGTGCGTGCGTGCGTGCGTGCGTGCGTGTATGCAGCAGCAGTTATAACAGGACCTGCTCTATGCTTTAGATTGACAGTGGGGAGTTATTTAACAGGACATATTGCTGCCCCACCCCATGGCTCGCTATCTAGCTATAGCATGCATGGTGGCCTATGAGGGATTCTACTATACTCTATAGTAAGCCACATACAGTATGTCATGGATGTGGTTAGTGAGGATAAGCTTGGGCGTCTGCCTACAGTACTCTGTGTGTGTCTGTGTGTGGTCGTGTGTCTGTGTGTCTGTCTGAGTGTGTGTGTCTGGGTGTGTCTGTGTGTGTGTGTGTGTGTGTGTGTGTGTGTGTGTGTGTGTGTGTGTGTGTGTGTGTCTGTCTGTGTGTGTGTGTGTGTCTGTGTGTGTGGTCGTGTGTCTGTCTGTGTGTGTGTCTGTGTGTGTGTCTGTCTGTGTGTGTGTGTGTGTGTGTGTGTGTGTCTGTGTGTGTGTGTGTGTGTCTGTCTGTGTGTGTGTGTGTGTCTGTGTGTGTGGTCGTGTGTCTGTCTGTGTGTGTGTCTGCGTGTGTGTGTCTGTCTGTGTGTGTGTGTGTCTGCGTGTGTGTGTCTGTCTGTGTGTGTGTGTGTGTGTGTGTGTGTGTGTGTGTGTGTGTCTGTCTGTGTGTGTGTGTCTGTGTGTGTGGTCGTGTGTCTGTCTGTGTGTGTGTCTGCGTGTGTGTGTCTGTCTGTGTGTGTGTCTGCGTGTGTGTGTCTGTCTGTGTGTGTGTGTGTGTGTGTGTGTCTGTGTGTGTCTGTGTGTGTCTGTCTGTGTGTGTGTGTGTGTGTGTGTGTGTGTGTGTGTGTCGTGTGTCTGTCTGTGTGTGTCTGTCTGTGTGTGTGTGTGTGTGTGTGTGTGTGTGTGTGTGTGTGTGTGTGTGTGTGTGTCTGTGTGTGTGTGTGTGTGTGTCTGTGTGTGGTTGCTAGCAACTTTATAGCATCTGTTATTATCTGCTAACAAAACTTAAATGATCTCGGGTTTTAGGGCCCAGTAATGACATCATTATTGATCTGTCAGAATATAAATATTTTCCAGGTCATTTGTGTGTTTTCAGACACAACTATTGTTCTTGTTTGTTTACCTTCTCCCCAATCATCTGGTGAAAGTGCTTTGGGTTATCAATAATGATATAATTGAGTCATTTTCTCATGTTCTTTCTTTATTAAACTCACCAGGGAGACAAACCATAACAGTCCCACAAGAATGTTGCTTGGTTACGTACTGTAGAATCATTTGGTTATAAACAGAGACTCCAGGAGGATTTTTATATGTCCCATTGATTTCATTTGGCTTCGAATGCTCTTGTATTTTGGCTGTTAAGGGTCCGTCTTTATATGCTGGGTCCCGGCCTTTGCTTAGTGAAACACAACTCTCAGTTGATCATCTTGGGTGTGAAGAATGTCAGGACCTTCAGATCACTTTACCCTGAGAAAGGAAAGGAAAGGCCTGGTGAAAACCACTCTACTCTGAATGCAGTGGCGTGTATTCATGGATGCTAAGGAAAGCTTCCCCAAAACATTGACCAAGAAAAAAAACATATTAAATAATGTATCTTTCGTCTCTCTGTGTTTCATAATGTCCTTCAATTCGCCAAGAGGCTGAATGTATCTCACCGGAGAAAACATCAGAGCGAGCGAAACAGCGCCCCCCTCTGTCTCTGTGGGCTTTATTTTAACAAACCTAATGCAATGGTCAATCTAAGCGCAGACGGTATCGCTATAGGTGTCAGAAATATTTGTGCTATTTTCACTATGACAATTATCGGCGCACTTGCTGGTGTTGGTGCGAAAGGGCTGGGGTTTTGATGAATGAACAAGTTGTGGGTGTGTCAAGGCTTGGCCCCTCAACGGCCAATCAGAACGGGCTCCATGGCGAAATATGTGGTTGCTTCAGGTTGTGTATTTACGGGTATTTTATGTATTGCCTTGGAATCAACTCCAATTCCAATGTTAGTCCCTTATAGTTTGTTAAATGGCTTACAGAAACAAAATAACAAAATGTAGACCTATCTTTGCTAAATACGTTAACTTGAACCCATTTGCAGTCCACATTGTTCTAAGTAATTGCATGGCTTCAATAGCATTCACACTGATATAGGGGCTAGGCCTACTGTAAATTACATTATGGCTGAGCATGGACGTGCCAAACATTGTCAATAAGCAAGATTCAAGTAATTTATTTATAAGGCCTAAAAAGAAAACGAATAAATATAATCAAATTCTAAACAAAACGAAACAACAACTTGTTTTAAATAGGCTATATCAGACTTAAAGGCACCATCATTTCTCCCCGTGGGCATATAACATTAAAACAACGCAGACTATGGAGGGTTTTACGCACATCCAAAATGGGACCTGCATGGCTAAAATAACGTGGTCCTGCCTACAATACAAAGATAAAAAGTGAATGTCAGCAAAAGCAAAAACGTAATTTACAGAAAAAAACTTGAATTGTTGCCATCTTGTTGTGTTGGTGTCTTCCGGTGGCTAGCTAGCTATCTAGCTATCTAGCAAAAATGGTCCCTTTCCTAAATTAGCCGTGGATGGAGATAGGGATTTGGACTTGTGGTTCTCCGTACAGGCCAACGATTATGACGGCGATTCTGATCCAACCATACATTCATACATTGGTGCCACTGGCCTGTGAGAATGGAAGTTCAACATGTAGCTAGATGTAGTAGGCTAATGTTAACTAGCCGGCCTGGCATTTTAGCCAGGTTGCCTAGGACAACAGAAACCAAAAGCGTGTACTGTATGACAGTCCTTGACTGTATAGGCAACATGAAAGATAGGAGGACGGCGTTTCTCTACAACTTGGGTGAGTCAACATGTTTTTTTTCGACTTGCAGGCACACACACAGAAATCAGTACCATGGACAGCCACATATTTGGACTAAATCGTTTTGGGCATCTTTTAGTTGTCACTAAGCGTAGGTGATTAGATGATGTTGAAATGTTGAAGTTGAAATGGTGCTGGAATAGTGGAGGCAGCTCCGGTTTTCTTTGCGACTTGCGGTAACTCTCCTTGGTTGTAAATCAATAGTTGTTTAGTAGTCTGGAAAATGTCTGAAACATTAACTTGCTTGACCATGCTGTGGGTCATGTAACTGTTTGTTACGTGCAATATGCCTTGTGGACTTCACCGGACAGATGTTGCTCTTCGGTTTTGTGATGAAACAAAGTTGTGGTTGAATTTATTCTGCCACTGTGTCTTCTCATTGTATCAGCTTTAGGCCTTTATATCGCGGTGTCAAGGCATATGAACTAACGGGTTATAGAGCAAACAACGCAATATGAGAGGTATAGGAGTGGGGAGCAGTTGACATTATGTCATCTCTTACAGAGAGGTATAGGAGTGGGGAGTAGTTGACATTATGTCATCTCTTACAGAGAGGTATAGGAGTGGGGAGTAGTTGACATTATGTCATCTCTTACAGAGAGGTATAGGAGTGGGGAGTAGTTGACATTATGTCATCTCTTACAGAGAGGTATAGGAGTGGGGAGTAGTTGACATTATGTCATCTCTTACAGAGAGGTATAGGAGTGGGGAGTAGTTGACATTATGTCATCTCTTACAGAGAGGTATAGGAGTGGGGAGTAGTTGGAGCCAGGCAATTTGGAACTCATCCGAAGTCTTAGCACACGGTTGGCACAGAAGCTGTTCCTCCCCAATACACAATCTATTGGAATTACACTTTAAGCCACATTCTGAATGTGAATTATGCCTGGTTTGGTTAAAGTGGTCGGTCTTCCATATTGACACGTGCAGATGATAATGACTTCACAGTTCATTCCTATTGGGTAAAAGTATTATTATGACAAAAAGGGGTGTATCCTGGGCCAGAGTCTCTTTTGCTCTCTCTCTCTTTTTCTTTCTTTCTCTCTCTCTCTCTCTCTCTCTCTCTCTCTCTCTCTCTCTCTCTCTCTCTCTCTCTCTCTCTCTCTCTCTCGCTCTCTCTCTCTCTCTCTCTCTTCCTCTCTTCCTCTCTTTTTCTTTCTTTCTTTCTCTCTCTCTCTCTCTCTCTCTCTCTCTCTCTCTCTCTCTCTCTCTCTCTCTTCGCGCTCTCTCTCTCTCTCTCTTCCTCTCTTCCTCTCTTTTTCTTTCTTTCTTTCTCTCTCTCTCTCTCTCTCTCTCTCTCTCTCTCTCTCTCTCTCTCTCTCGTCTCTTTCTCTTGCTCTCTTCCCCGGGCCAGTGCTGACGTCTCCTCATGGCTGACTGACAGCTCTATGAACACATGAAGACCTTGTGAGTGACCGAGAAGGAAAGAAAGAGGAGGACAGAGAGGAAAAGAGAGTTGATAGGTTACAAGAGACCACAGAGATGTGGTGTAGTGATGTGGTGCAGAGATGTGGTGTAGTGATGTGGTGCAGTGATGTGGTGCAGAGATGTGATGTGGTGCAGTGATGTGGTGCAGAGATGTGGTGTAGTGATGTGGTACAGAGATGTGGTGCAGAGATGTGGTGCAGTGATGTGGTGCAGAGATGTGGTGCAGTGATGTGGTGCAGAGATGTGGTGCAGTGATGTGGTGTGGTGCAGTGATGTGGTGTGATGCAGTGTTATTGTGGTGTGATGTGGTGCAGTGATGTGGTGTGATGTGGCGCCGTGATGTGGTGTGGTGCAGTGATGTGGTGCAGTGATGTGGTGTGGTGCAGTGGTGTGGTGCAGTGATGTGTTGTGATGTGGTGTGATGCAGTGATGTGGTGTAGTGATGTGGTGCAGTGATGTGTTGTGATGTGGTGTAGTGATGTGGTGTGATGTGGTGCAGTGATGTGGTGTGATGTGGTGCAGTAATGAGGTGTGATGTGGTGCAGTAATGAGGTGTGATGTGGTGCAGTAATGAGGTGTGATTTGGTGCAGTGATGTGGTGCAGTGTGGGGGTCGTAGTGGGAGCTGCTCAGGGAGTTGTGTGTGTGGGGGGCTATATGTATATATACTGTCAACCCTTCTCACTGCTGGTCCTAGATGGATATCTCCTGTCAACCCTTCTCACTACTGGTCCTAGATGGATATCTCCTGTCAACCCTTCTCACTGCTGGTCCTAGATGGATATCTCCTGTCAACCCTTCTCACTACTGGTCCTAGATGGATATCTCCTGTCAACCCTTCTCACTGCTGGTCCTAGATGGATATCTCCTGTCAACCCTTCTCACTACTGGTCCTAGATGGATATAGCCTGTCAACCCTTCTCACTATTGGTCCTAGATGGATATCTCCTGTCAACCCTTCTCACTACTGGTCCTAGATGGATATCTCCTGTCAACCCTTCTCACTGCTGGTCCTAGATGGATATCTCCTGTCAACCCTTCTCACTGCTGGTCCTAGATGGATATCTCCTGTCAACCCTTCTCACTACTGGTCCTAGATGGATATCTCCTGTCAACCCTTCTCACTGCTGGTCCTAGATGGATATCTCCTGTCAACCCTTCTCACTGCTGGTCCTAGATGGATATCTCCTGTCAACCCTTCTCACTGCTGGTCCTAGATGGATATCTCCTGTCAACCCTTCTCACTGCTGGTCCTAGATGGATATCTCCTGTCAACCCTTCTCACTGCTGGTCCTAGATGGATATCTCCTGTCAACCCTTCTCACTGCTGGTCCTAGATGGATATCTCCTGTCAACCCTTCTCACTGCTGGTCCTAGATGGATATCTCCTGTCAACCCCTTCTCACTACTGGTCCTAGATGGATATCTCCTGTCAACCCTTCTCACTACTGGTCCTAGATGGATATCTCCTGTCAACCCTTCTCACTGCTGGTCCTAGATGGATATCTCCTGTCAACCCTTCTCACTGCTGGACCTAGATGGATATCTCCTGTCAACCCTTCTCACTGCTGGTCCTAGATGGATATCTCCTGTCAACCCTTCTCACTGCTGGTCCTAGATGGATATCTCCTGTCAACCCTTCTCACTACTGGTCCTAGATGGATATCTCCTGTCAACCCTTCTCACTGCTGGTCCTAGATGGATATGTCCTGTCAACCCTTCTCACTGCTGGTCCTAGATGGATATCTCCTGTCAACCCTTCTCACTGCTGGTCCTAGATGGATATCTCCTGTCAACCATTCTCACTGCTGGTCCTAGATGGATATCTCCTGTCAACCCTTCTCACTACTGGTCCTAGATGGATAACTCCTGTCAACCCTTCTCACTACTGGTCCTAGATGGATATCTCCTGTCAACCCTTCTCACTACTGGTCCTAGATGGATATCTCCTGTCAACCCTTCTCACTACTGGTCCTAGATGGATATCTCCTGTCAACCCTTCTCACTGCTGGTCCTAGATAGATATCTCCTGTCAACCCTTCTCACTGCTGGTCCTAGATGGATATCTCCTGTCAACCCTTCTCACTACTGGTCCTAGATGGATATCACCTGTCAACCCTTCTCACTACTGGTCCTAGATGGATATCTCCTGTCAACCCTTCTCACTGCTGGTCCTAGATGGATATCTCCTGTCAACCCTTCTCACTACTGGTCCTAGATGGATATCTCCTGTCAACCATTCTCACTGCTGGTCCTAGATGGATATCCCCTGTCAACCCTTCTCACTGCTGGTCCTAGATGGATATCTCCTGTCAAACCTTCTCACTGCTGGTCCTAGATGGATTTCTCCTGTCAACCCTTCTCACTACTGGTCCTAGATGGATACCTCCTGTCAACCCTTCTCACTGCTGGTCCTAGATGGATATCTTCTGTCAACCCTTCTCACTACTGGTCCTAGATGGATATCTCCTGTCAACCCTTCTCACTACTGGTCCTAGATTGTTATCTCCTGTCAACCCTTCTCACTACTGGTCCTAGATGGATATCTCCTGTCAACCCTTCTCACTGCTGGTCCTAGATGGATATCTCCCTTCAACCCTTCTCACTGCTGGTCCTAGATGGATATCTCCTGTCAACCCTTCTCACTGCTGGTCCTAGATGGATATCACCTGTCAACCCTTCTCACTACTGGTCCTAGATGGATATCTCCTGTCAACCCTTCTCACTGCTGGTCCTAGATGGATATCTCCTGTCAACCCTTCTCACTGCTGGTCCTAGATGGATATCTCCTGTCAACCCTTCTCACTGCTGGTCCTAGATGGATATCTCCTGTCAACCCTTCTCACTGCTGGTCCTAGATGGATATCTCCTGTCAACCCTTCTCACTACTGGTCCTAGATGGATAACTCCTGTCAACCCTTCTCACTACTGGTCCTAGATGGATTTTCCTGTCAACCCTTCTCACTACTGGTCCTAGATGGATATCTCCTGTCAACCCTTCTCACTGCTGGTCCTAGATGGATATCTCCTGTCAACCCTTCTCACTGCTGGTCCTAGATGGATATCTCCTGTCAACCCTTCTCACTACTGGTCCTAGATGGATATCTCCTGTCAACCCTTCTCACTGCTGGTCCTAGATGGATATCTCCTGTCAACCCTTCTCACTGCTGGTCCTAGATGGATATCTCCTGTCAACCCTTCTCACTACTGGTCCTAGATGGATATCACCTGTCAACCCTTCTCACTGCTGGTCCTAGATGGATATCTCCTGTCAACCCTTCTCACTGCTGGTCCTAGATGGATATCTCCTGTCAACCCTTCTCACTACTGGTCCTAGATGGATATCTCCTGTCAACCCTTCTCACTGATGGTCCTAGATGGATATCTCCTGTCAACCCTTCTCACTGCTGGTCCTAGATGGATATCTCCTGTCAACCCTTCTCACTGCTGGTCCTAGATGGATATCTCCTGTCAACCCTTCTCACTGTTGGTCCTAGATGGATATCTCCTGTCAACCCTTCTCACTACTGGTCCTAGATGGATATCTCCTGTCAACCCTTCTCACTGCTGGTCCTAGATGGATATCTCCTGTGAACCCTTCTCACTGCTGGTCCTAGATGGATATCTCCTGTCAACCCTTCTCACTGCTGGTCCTAGATGGATATCTCCTGTCAACCCTTCTCACTGCTGGTCCTAGATGGATATCTCCTGTCAACCCTTCTCACTGCTGGTCCTAGATGGATATCTCCTGTCAACCCTTCTCACTACTGGTCCTAGATGGATATCTCCTGTCAACCCTTCTCACTACTGGTCCTAGATGGATATCTCCTGTCAACCCTTCTCACTGCTGGTCCTAGATGGATATTACCTGTCAACTATTTCTCACTGCTGGTCCTAGATGGATATCTCCTGTCAACCCTTCTCACTGCTGGTACTAGATGGATATCTCCTGTCAACCCTTCTCACTACTGGTCCTAGATGGATATCTCCTGTCAACCCTTCTCACTACTGGTCCTAGATGGATATCTCCTTTCAACCCTTCTCACTACTGGTCCTAGATGGATATCTCCTGTCAACCCTTCTCACTACTGGTCCTAGATGGATATCTCCTGTCAACCCTTCTCACTGCTGGTCCTAGATGGATATCTCCTGTCAACCCTTCTCACTGCTGGTGCTAGATGGATATCTCCTGTCAACCCTTCTCACTGCTGGTCCTAGATGGATATCTCCTGTCAACCCTTCTCACTGCTGGTCCTAGATGGATATCTCCTGTCAACCCTTCTCACTGCTGGTCCTAGATGGATATCTCCTGTCAACCCTTCTCACTGCTGGTCCGAGATGGATATCTCCTGTCAACCCTTCTCACTACTGGTCCTAGATGGATATCTCCTGTCAACCCTTCTCACTACTGGTCCTAGATGGATATCTCCTGTCAACCCTTCTCACTGCTGGTCCTAGATGGATATCTCCTGTCAACCCTTCTCACTGCTGGTCCTAGATGGATATCTCCTGTCAACCCTTCTCACTACTGATCCTAGATGGATATCTCCTGTCAACCCTTCTCACTGCTGGTCCTAGATGGATATCTCCTGTCAACCCTTCTCACTGCTGGTCCTAGATGGATATCTCCTGTCAACCCTTCTCACTGCTGGTCCTAGATGGATATCTCCTGTCAACCCTTCTCACTGCTGGTCCTAGATGGATATCTCCTGTCAACCCCTTCTCACTGCTGGTCCTAGATGGATATCTCCTGTCAACCCCTTCTCACTGCTGGTCCTAGATGGATATCTCCTGTCAACCCTTCTCACTGCTGGTCCTAGATGGATATCTCCTGTCAACCATTCTCACTGCTGGTCCTAGATGGATATCTCCTGTCAACCCTTCTCACTGCTGGTCCTAGATGGATATCTCCTGTCAACCCTTCTCACTGCTGGTCCTAGATGGATATCTCCTGTCAACCCTTCCCACTATTGGTCCTAGATGGATATCTCCTGTCAACCCTTCTCACTACTGGTCCTAGATGGATATCTCCTGTCAACCCTTCTCACTGCTGGTCCTAGATGGATATCTCCTGTCAACCCTTCTCACTGCTGGTCCTAGATGGATATCTCCTGTCAACCCTTCTCACTACTGGTCCTAGATGGATATCTCCTGTCAACACTTCTCACTGCTGGTCCTAGATGGATATCTCCTGTCAACCCTTCTCACTGCTGGTCCTAGATGGATATCTCCTGTCAACCCTTCTCACTGCTGGTCCTAGATGGATATCTCCTGTCAACCCTTCTCACTGCTGGTCCTAGATGGATATCTCCTGTCAACCCTTCTCACTACTGGTCCTAGATGGATATCTCCTGTCAACCCTTCTCACTGCTGGTCCTAGATGGATATCTCCTGTCAACCCTTCTCACTGCTGGTCCTAGATGGATATCTCCTGTCAACCATTCTCACTGCTGGTCCTAGATGGATATCTCCTGTCAACCCTTCTCACTGCTGGTCCTAGATGGATATCTCCTGTCAACCCTTCTCACTGCTGGTCCTAGATGGATATCTCCTGTCAACCCTTCTCACTGCTGGTCGTAGATGGATATCTCCTGTCAACCCTTCTCACTACTGGTCCTAGATGGATATTTCCTGTCAACCCTTCTCACTACTGGTCCTAGATGGATATCTCGTGTCAACCCTTCTCACTACTGGTCCTAGATGGATATCTCCTGTCAACCCTTCTCACTACTGGTCCTAGATGGATATCTCCTGTCAACCCTTCTCACTACTGGTCCTAGATGGATATCTCCTGTCAACCCTTCTCACTACTGGTCCTAGTCTTTCAGATTCCTGAACTTTCGTATTTTAAGAAAGGATGTGACAAGTTGTGTACTTTCTCCCCTATATGTACTGCATTTCCAAATAGTAGAGTGTCAAACCTAACCTTGGAAGAGGTCTGTTATGGACTAGGGTAATACTGTTGGTCTGTCAATGGCTAATACAGTATATTTAGGCGATGTCACTGTCAAAAGCCTGTTTAATTCAGGAAAACAGGAGATGTAAGGGGAAGGAACATGTAAGTGAGAAAAAGCCAGTGTGTTAGTGAAAATAAGCCTAGTGTTAGTGGGAAAAAGCCTAGTGTTAGTGGGATAAGCCTAGTGTTAGTGGGATAAGCCTAGTGTTAGTGGGGATAAGCCTAGTGTTAGTGGGATAAGCCTAGTGTTAGTGGGGATAATCCTAGTGTTAGTGGGATAAGCCTAGTGTTAGTGGGATAAGCCTAGTGTTAGTGGGGATAAGCCTAGTGTTAGTGGGATAAGCCTAGTGTTAGTGGGATAAGCCTAGTGTTAGTGGGGATAAGCCTAGTGTTAGAGGGGATAAGCCTAGTGTTAGAGGGGATAAGCCTAGTGTTAGAGGGGATAAGCCTAGTGTTAGAGGGGATAAGCCTAGTGTTAGAGGGGATAAGCCTAGTGTTAGAGGGGATAAGCCTAGTGTTAGAGGGGATAAGCCTAGTGTTAGAGGGATAAGCCTAGTGTTAGAGGGGATAAGCCTAGTGTTAGAGGGGATAAGCCTAGTGTTAGAGGGGATAAGCCTAGTGTTAGAGGGGATAAGCCTAGTGTTAGTGGGGATAAGCCTAGTGTTAGTGGGGATAAGCCTAGTGTTAGTGGGGATACGCCTAGTGTTAGAGGGGATAAGCCTAGTGTTAGAGGGGATAAGCCTAGTGTTAGAGGGCATAAGCCTAGTGTTAGAGGGGATAAGCCTAGTGTTAGAGGGGATAAGCCTAGTGTTAGAGGGCATAAGCCTAGTGTTAGTGGGGATAAGCCTAGTGTTAGTGGGGATAAGCCTAGTGTTAGAGGGGATAAGCCTAGTGTTAGAGGGGATAAGCCTAGTGTTAGTGGGGATAAGCCTAGTGTTAGTGGGGATAAGCCTAGTGTTAGAGGGGATAAGCCTAGTGTTAGTGGGATAAGCCTAGTGTTAGAGGAATTAAGCCTAGTGTTAGAGGAATTAAGCCTAGTGTTAGAGGGGATAAGCCTAGTGTTAGAGGAGATAAGCCTAGTGTTAGAGGGGATAAGCCTAGTGTTAGAGGGGATAAGCCTAGTGTTAGAGGGGATAAGCCTAGTGTTAGAGGGGATAAGCCTAGTGTTAGAGGGGATAAGCCTAGTGTTAGTGGGGATAAGCCTAGTGTTAGAGGGGATAAGCCTAGTGTTAGTGGGATAAGCCTAGTGTTAGAGGGGATAAGCCTAGTGTTAGAGGGGATAAGCCTAGTGTTAGAGGGGATAAGCCTAGTGTTAGTGGGGATAAGCCTAGTGTTAGTGGGGATAAGCCTAGTGTTAGTGGGGATAAGCCTAGTGTTAGTGGGGATAAGCCTAGTGTTAGTGGGGATAAGCCTAGTGTTAGTGGGGATAAGCCTAGTGTTAGTGGGGATAAGCCTAGTGTTAGAGGGGATAAGCCTAGTGTTAGAGGGGATAAGCCTAGTGTTAGAGGGGATAAGCCTAGTGTTAGAGGGGATAAGCCTAGTGTTAGAGGGGATAAGCCTAGTGTTAGAGGGGATAAGCCTAGTGTTAGAGGGGATAAGCCTAGTGTTAGAGGGGATAAGCCTAGTGTTAGAGGGGATAAGCCTGTTGCTGAAAGGAGAGTCCATGTGTGTTGTCTCCGTTGCCCTATGAGGTTTGTGTGTAATTTTATGTGTTTGTGTGTACGTTTGTGTCTGTGTGTGTACGTGTGTGTGAATGTGTGTGTGTGTGTGTGTGTGTGAAAGAGAGAGAGTGTGCACGTCCATTCCGTGTGTGTGTATCCCATGAATGTGTGTATTTACTCTGTGATTTTGTGTGTCCGCTCCGTGTTGATATTTAAAAGCCGAGGAGGGATAGAGGTTTGTTTGGAGTGGGTAATTGATATTTAAATTACTTGTTTGGGTTGCTCCTCAATCGCCAAGAACTTCAGACTGGTTTTAGGACAGGACACCCAAGAATGAAATTCTTTGAAGTAAGCTGCAGAGCCGCCACATTCAGTCAGTCAGACATCCCACTATTGAACAACTGGATGGTCGGACGCCTTCCCTTGGGCTCTGGTCTCCTACCATTCAGAGAGGGTGTTCCATAGCTGATCTCTGAATTAAATAAAGTGGGGAGCCCAGCCAACAGCAAGTTGGAGTAGTCCAGACTGGAGATGACAAGTGCCTGGATTAGGACCTGCGTCGCTTCCTGTGTGCGGTAGGGTCGTACTCTACAGATGTTGTAGAGCATGAACCTGCAGGAGCGAGTCACTGTTTTGATGTTTGCAGAGAATGACAGGGTGTTGTTCAGGGTCACGCCAAGGTTCTTTGTGCTCTGGGAGGGAGACACCGTGGAGCTGTCAATCGTGATGTAGAGGTTTTGGAGCAGGCAGGTCTTCCCCGGGAGGAAAAGCGGCTCCGCTTGAGGTGGTGGGCCGACATCCAGGCGTAGATATTTGCTAGGCATGCAGAGATGCGTGTCACCACCTGGTTGTTATAATGGGGGAAGGAGAAAAGTAGTTGAGCGTCATCCACATAGCAATGATAGGAGAGACCATGTGAGGATATGACGGAGCCGAGTGACTTGGTGTATAGAGAGAAGAGGAGAGGATCTAGAACCAAGGCCTACCAGGTAGGATGCAATCCAAGAGTGTGCAGAGCCTTAACTAGGGGTTAATAAACCATACTCAGTAGAGGTAACTAGGGGTTAATAAACCATACTCAGTAGAGGTAACTAGGGGTTAATAAACCATACTCAGTAGAGGTAACTAGGGGTTAATAAACCATACTCAGTAGAGGTAACTAGGGGTTAATAAACCATACTCAGTAGAGGTAACTAGGGGTTAATAAACCATACTCAGTAGAGGTAGCTAGGGGTTAATAAACCATACTCAGTAGAGGTAACTAGGGGTTAATAAACCATACTCAGTAGAGGTAACTAGGGGTTAATAAACCATACTCAGTAGAGGTAACTAGGGGTTAATAAACCATACTCAGTAGAGGTAACTAGGGGTTAATAAACCATACTCAGTAGAGGTAACTAGGGGTTAATAAACCATACTCAGTAGAGGTAACTAGGGGTTAATAAACCATACTCAGTAGAGGTAACTAGGGGTTAATAAACCATACTCAGTAGAGGTAACTAGGGGTTAATAAACCATATTCAGTAGAGGTAACTAGGGGTTAATAAACCATACTCAGTAGAGGTAACTCGGGGTTAATAAACCATACTCAGTAGAGGTAACTAGGGGTTAATAAACCATACTCAGTAGAGGTAACTAGGGGTTAATAAACCATACTCAGTAGAGGTAACTCGGGGTTAATAAACCATACTCAGTAGAGGTAACTAGGGGTTAATAAACCATACTCAGTAGAGAGGAGAGGTAACTAGGGGTTAATAAACCATACTCAGTAGAGGTAACTAGGGGTTAATAAACCATACTCAGTAGAGGTAACTAGGGGTTAATAAACCATACTCAGAAGAGGTAACTCGGGGTTAATAAACCATACTCAGTAGAGGTAACTAGGGGTTAATAAACCATACTCAGTAGAGGTAACTAGGGGTTAATAAACCATACTCAGGAGAGGTAACTAGGGGTTAATAAACCATACTCAGTAGAGAGGAGAGGTAACTAGGGGTTAATAAACCATACTCAGTAGAGAGGAGAGGTAACTAGGGGTTAATAAACCATACTCAGTAGAGAGGAGAGGTAACTAGGGGTTAATAAACCATATTCAGTAGAGGTAAGTAGGGGTTAATAAACCATACTCAGTAGAGGTAGTTAGGGGTTAATAAACCATACTCAGTAGAGGTAACTAGGGGTTAATAAACCATACTCAGTAGAGGTAACTAGGGGTTAATAAACCATACTCAGTAGAGGTAACTAGGGGTTAATAAACCATACTCAGTAGAGGTAACTCGGGGTTAATAAACCATACTCAGTAGAGGTAACTAGGGGTTAATAAACCATACTCAGTAGAGGTAACTCAGGGTTAATAAACCATACTCAGTAGAGGTAGTTAGGGGTTAATAAACCATACTCAGTAGAGGTAACTAGGGGTTAATAAACCATACTAAGTAGAGGTAACTAGGGGTTAATAAACCATACTCAGTAGAGGTAACTAGGGGTTAATAAACCATACTCAGTAGAGGTAACTAGCGGTTAATAAACCATACTCAGTAGAGATAAATAGGGGTTAATAAACCATACTCAGTAGAGGTAACTAGGGGTTAATAAACCATACTCAGTAGAGGTAACTAGGGGTTAATAAACCATACTCAGTAGAGGTAGTTAGGGGTTAATAAACCATACTCAGTAGAGGTAACTCAGGGTTAATAAACCATACTCAGTAGAGGTAGTTAGGGGTTAATAAACCATACTCAGTAGAGGTAACTAGGGGTTAATAAACCATACTCAGTAGAGGTAACTAGGGGTTAATAAACCATACTCAGTAGAGGTAACTAGGGGTTAATAAACCATACTCAGTAGAGGTAACTAGGGGTTAATAAACCATACTCAGTAGAGGTAACTAGGGGTTAATAAACCATACTCAGTAGAGGTAGTTAGGGGTAAATAAACCATACTCAGTAGAGGTAACTAGGGGTTAATAAACCATACTCAGTAGAGGTAACTAGGGGTTAATAAACCATACTCAGTAGAGGTAGCTAGGGGTTGATAAACCATACTCAGTAGAGGTAACTAGGGGTTAATAAACCATACTCGGTAGAGGTAACTAGGGGTTAATAAACCATACTCAGTAGAGGTAACTAGGGGTTAATAAACCATACTCAGTAGAGGTAACTAGGGGTTAATAAACCATACTCAGTAGAGGTAACTAGGGGTTAATAAACCATACTCAGTAGAGGTAACTAGGGGTTAATAAACCATACTCAGTAGAGGTAGATAGGGGTTAATAAACCATACTCAGTAGAGGTAACTAGGGGTTAATAAACCATACTCAGTAGAGGTAACTAGGGGTTAATAAACCATACTCAGTAGAGGTAACTAGGGGTTAATAAACCATACTCAGTAGAGGTAACTAGGGGTTAATAAACCATACTCAGTAGAGGTAACTCGGGGTTAATAAACCATACTCAGTAGAGGTAACTAGGGGTTAATAAACCATACTCAGTAGAGGTAACTAGGGGTTAATAAACCATACTCAGTAGAGGTAACTCGGGGTTAATAAACCATACTCAGTAGAGGTAACTAGGGGGTTAATAAACCATACTCAGTAGAGAGGAGAGGTAACTAGGGGTTAATAAACCATACTCAGTAGAGGTAACTAGGGGTTAATAAACCATACTCAGTAGAGGTAACTAGGGGTTAATAAACCATACTCAGAAGAGGTAACTCGGGGTTAATAAACCATACTCAGTAGAGGTAACTAGGGGTTAATAAACCATACTCAGTAGAGGTAACTAGGGGTTAATAAACCATACTCAGGAGAGGTAACTAGGTGTTAATAAACCATACTCAGTAGAGAGGAGAGGTAACTAGGGGTTAATAAACCATACTCAGTAGAGAGGAGAGGTAACTAGGGGTTAATAAACCATACTCAGTAGAGAGGAGAGGTAACTAGGGGTTAATAAACCATACTCAGTAGAGGTAACTAGGGGTTAATAAACCATACTCAGTAGAGGTAGTTAGGGGTTAATAAACCATACTCAGTAGAGGTAACTAGGGGTTAATAAACCATACTCAGTAGAGGTAACTCGGGGTTAATAAACCATACTCAGTAGAGGTAACTAGGGGTTAATAAACCATACTCAGTAGAGAGGAGAGGTAACTAGGGGTTAATAAACCATACTCAGTAGAGGTAACTAGGGGTTAATAAACCATACTCAGTAGAGGTAACTAGGGGTTAATAAACCATACTCAGTAGAGGTAACTAGGGGTTAATAAACCATACTCAGTAGAGGTAGCTAGGGGTTAATAAACCATACTCAGTAGAGGTAACTAGGGGTTAATAAACCATACTCAGTAGAGGTAACTAGGGGTTAATAAACCATACTCAGTAGAGGTAACTAGGGGTTAATAAACCATACTCAGTAGAGGTAACTCGGGGTTAATAAACCATACTCAGTAGAGGTAACTAGGGGTTAATAAACCATACTCAGTAGAGGTAACTCAGGGTTAATAAACCATACTCAGTAGAGGTAGTTAGGGGTTAATAAACCATACTCAGTAGAGGTAACTAGGGGTTAATAAACCATACTAAGTAGAGGTAACTAGGGGTTAATAAACCATACTCAGTAGAGGTAACTAGGGGTTAATAAACCATACTCAGTAGAGGTAACTAGCGGTTAATAAACCATACTCAGTAGAGGTAACTAGGGGTTAATAAACCATACTCAGTAGAGGTAACTAGGGGTTAATAAACCATACTCAGTAGAGGTAACTAGGGGTTAATAAACCATACTCAGTAGAGGTAGTTAGGGGTTAATAAACCATACTCAGTAGAGGTAACTAGGGGTTAATAAACCATACTCAGTAGAGGTAACTAGGGGTTAATAAACCATACTCAGTAGAGGTAGCTAGGGGTTGATAAACCATACTCAGTAGAGGTAACTAGGGGTTAATAAACCATACTCGGTAGAGGTAACTAGGGGTTTATAAACCATACTCAGTAGAGGTAACTAGGGGTTAATAAACCATACTCAGTAGAGGTAACTAGGGGTTAATAAACCATACTCAGTAGAGGTAACTAGGGGTTAATAAACCATACTCAGTAGAGGTAACTAGGGGTTAATAAACCATACTCAGTAGAGGTAGATAGGGGTTAATAAACCATACTCAGTAGAGGTAACTAGGGGTTAATAAACCATACTCAGTAGAGGTAACTAGGGGTTAATAAACCATACTCAGTAGAGGTAGTTAGGGGTTAATAAACCATACTCAGTAGAGGTAACTAGGGGTTAATAAACCATACTCAGTAGAGAGGAGAGGTAACTAGGGGTTAATAAACCATACTCAGTAGAGGTAGTTAGGGGTTAATAAACCATACTCAGTAGAGGTAACTCGGGGTTAATAAACCATACTCAGTAGAGGTAACTAGGGGTTAATAAACCATACTCAGTAGAGGTAACTAGGGGTTAATAAACCATACTCAGTAGAGGTAACTAGGGGTTAATAAACCATACTCAGTAGAGGTAACTAGGGGGTTAATAAACCATACTCAGTAGAGGTAACTAGGGGTTAATAAACCATACTCAGTAGAGAGGAGAGGTAACTAGGGGTTAATAAACCATACTCAGTAGAGGTAACTAGGAGTTAATAAACCATACTCAGTAGAGGTAACTAGGGGTTAATAAACCATACTCAGTAGAGGTAACTAGGGGTTAATAAACCATACTCAGTAGAGGTAACTAGGGGTTAATAAACCATACTCAGTAGAGAGGAGAGGTAACTAGGGGTTAATAAACCATACTCAGTAGAGGTAGTTAGGGGTTAATAAACCATACTCAGTAGAGGTAGTTAGGGGTTAATAAACCATACTCAGTAGAGGTAGTTAGGGGTTAATAAACCATACTCAGTAGAGTTAGTTAGGGGTTAATAAACCATACTCAGTAGAGGTAACTAGGGGTTAATAAACCATACTCAGTAGAGGTAGTTAGGGGTTAATAAACCATACTCAGTAGAGGTAACTAGGGGTTAATAAACCATACTCAGTAGAGGTAACTAGGGGTTAATAAACCATACTCAGTAGAGGTAGTTAGGGGGTTAATAAACCATACTCAGTAGAGGTAGTTAGGGGTTAATAAGCCATAATCAGTACAGGTAACTAGGGGTTAATAAACCATACTCAGTAGAGGTAACTAGGGGTTAATAAACCATACTCAGTAGAGGTAGTTAGGGGGTTAATAAACCATACTCAGTAGAGGTAACTAGGGGTTAATAAACCATACTCAGTAGAGGTAACTAGGGGTTAATAAACCATACTCAGTAGAGGTAACTAGGGGTTAATAAACCATACTCAGTAGAGGTAACTAGGGGTTAATAAACCATACTCAGTAGAGGTAGTTAGGGGTTAATAAACCATACTCAGTAGAGGTAACTAGGGGTTAATAAACCATACTCAGTAGAGGTAGTTAGGGGTTAATAAACCATACTCAGTAGAGGTAACTAGGGGTTAATAAACCATACTCAGTAGAGGTAACTAGGGGTTAATAAACCATACTCAGGAGAGGTAACTAGGGGTTAATAAACCATACTCAGTAGAGAGGAGAGGTAGCCAGGGGTTAATAAACCATACTCAGTAGAGAGGAGAGGTAACTAGGGGTTAATAAACCATACTCAGTAGAGAGGAGAGGTAACTAGGGGTTAATAAACCATACTCAGTAGAGGTAACTAGGGGTTAATAAACCATACTCAGTAGAGGTAGTTAGGGGTTAATAAACCATACTCAGTAGAGGTAACTAGGGGGTTAATAAACCATACTCAGTAGAGGTAGTTAGGGGTTAATAAACCATACTCAGTAGAGGTAACTAGGGGTTAATAAACCATACTCAGTAGAGGTAACTCGGGGTTAATAAACCATACTCAGTAGAGGTAACTAGGGGTTAATAAACCATACTCAGTAGAGAGGAGAGGTAACTAGGGGTTAATAAACCATACTCAGTAGAGGTAACTAGGGGTTAATAAACCATACTCAGTAGAGGTAACTAGGGGTTAATAAACCATACTCAGTAGAGGTAACTAGGGGTTAATAAACCATACTCAGTAGAGGTAGTTAGGGGTTAATAAACCATACTCAGTAGAGGTAACTAGGGGTTAATAAACCATACTCAGTAGAGGTAACTAGGGGTTAATAAACCATACTCAGTAGAGAGGAGAGGTAACTAGGGGTTAATAAACCATACTCAGTAGAGAGGAGAGGTAACTAGGGGTTAATAAACCATACTCAGTAGAGGTAACTAGGGGTTAAGAAACCATACTCAGTAGAGGTAACTAGGGGTTAATAAACCATACTCAGTAGAGGTAACTAGGGGTTAATAAACCATACTCAGTAGAGGTAACTAGGGGTTAATAAACCATACTCAGTAGAGGTAGTTAGGGGTTAATAAACCATACTCAGTAGATGTAGTTAGGGGTTAATAAACCATACTCAGTAGAGGTAGTTAGGGGTTAATAAACCATACTCAGTAGAGTTAGTTAGGGGTTAATAAACCATACTCAGTAGAGGTAACTAGGGGTTAATAAACCATACTCAGTAGAGGTAGTTAGGGGTTAATAAACCATACTCAGTAGAGTTAGTTAGGGGTTAATAAACCATACTCAGTAGAGGTAACTAGGGGTTAATAAACCATACTCAGTAGAGGTAGTTAGGGGTTAATAAACCATACTCAGTAGAGGTAACTAGGGGTTAATAAACCATACTCAGTAGAGGTAACTAGGGGTTAATAAACCATACTCAGTAGAGGTAGTTAGGGGTTAATAAACCATACTCAGTAGAGGTAGTTAGGGGTTAATAAGCCATAATCAGTACAGGTAACTAGGGGTTAATAAACCATACTCAGTAGAGGTAACTAGGGGTTAATAAACCATACTCAGTAGAGGTAGTTAGGGGTTAATAAACCATACTCAGTAGAGGTAACTAGGGGTTAATAAACCATACTCAGTAGAGGTAACTAGGGGTTAATAAACCATACTCAGTAGAGGTAACTAGGGGTTAATAAACCATACTCAGTAGAGGTAACTAGGGGGTTAATAAACCATACTCAGTAGAGGTAGTTAGGGGTTAATAAACCATACTCAGTAGAGGTAACTAGGGGTTAATAAAAAATACTCAGTAGAGGTAGTTAGGGGTTAATAGACCATACTCAGTAGAGGTAACTAGGGGTTAATAAACCATACTCAGTAGAGGTAACTAGGGGTTAATAAACCATACTCAGTAGAGGTAACTAGGGGTTAATAAACCATACTCAGTAGAGGTAACTAGGGGTTAATAAACCATACTCAGTAGAGGTAACTAGGGGTTAATAAACCATACTCAGTAGAGGTAACTAGGGGTTAATAAACCATACTCAGTAGAGGTAGTTAGGGGTTAACAAACCATACTCAGTAGAGGTAGTTAGGGGTTAATAAACCATACTCAGTAGAGGTAGTTAGGGGTTAATAAACCATACTCAGTAGAGGTAACTAGGGGTTAATAAACCATACTCAGTAGAGAGGAGAGGTAACTAGGGGTTAATAAACCATACTCAGTAGAGGAAACTAGGGGTTAATAAACCATACTCAGTAGAGGTAGTTAGGGGTTAATAAACCATACTCAGTAGAGGTAACTAGGGGTTAATAAACCATACTCAGTAGAGGTAACTAGGGGTTAATAAACCATACTCAGTAGAGGTAACTAGGGGTTAATAAACCATACTCAGTAGAGAGGAGAGGTAACTAGGGGTTAATAAACAATACTCAGTAGAGGTAACTAGGGGTTAATAAACCATACTCAGTAGAGGTAACTAGGGGTTAATTAACCATACTCAGTAGAGGTAACTAGGGGTTAATAAACCATACTCAGTAGAGGTAACTAGGGGTTAATAAACCATACTCAGTAGAGAGGAGAGGTAACTAGGGGTTAATAAACCATACTCAGTAGAGGTAACTAGGGGTTAATAAACCATACTCAGTAGAGAGGAGAGGTAACTAGGGGTTAATAAACCATACTCAGTAGAGGTAACTAGGGGTTAATAAACCATACTCAGTAGAGGTAGTTAGGGGTTAATAAACCATACTCAGTAGAGGTAGTTAGGGGTTAATAAACCATACTCAGTAGAGGTAACTAGGGGTTAATAAACCATACTCAGTAGAGAGGAGAGGTAACTAGGGGTTAATAAACCATACTCAGTAGAGGTAACTAGGGGTTTAAAACCATACTCAGTAGAGGTAGTTAGGGGTTAATAAACCATACTCAGTAGAGGTAACTAGGGGTTAATAAACCATACTCAGTAGAGGTAGTTAGGGGGTTAATAAACCATACTCAGTAGAGGTAACTAGGGGGTTAATAAACCATACTCAGTAGAGGTAGTTAGATAAACCATACTCAGTAGAGGTAGTTAGGGGTTAATAAACCATACTCAGTAGAGGTAACTAGGGGTTAATAAACCATACTCAGTAGAGGTAACTAGGGGTTAATAAACCATACTCAGTAGAGGTAACTAGGGGTTAATAAACCATACTCAGTAGAGGTAACTAGGGGTTAATAAACCATACTCAGTAGAGGTAACTAGGGGTTAATAAACCATACTCAGTAGAGGTAACTAGGGGTTAATAAACCATACTCAGTAGAGGTAACTAGGGGTTAATAAACCATACTCAGTAGAGGTAACTAGGGGTTAATAAACCATACTCAGTAGAGGTAACTAGGGGTTAATAAACCATACTCAGTAGAGTAGTTAGGGGTTTAACCATACTCAGTAGAGGTAACTAGGGGTTAATAAACCATACTCAGTAGAGGTAACTAGGGGTTAATAAACCATACTCAGTAGAGGTAGCTAGGGGTTAATAAACCATACTCAGTAGAGGTAACTAGGGGTTAATAAACCATACTCAGTAGAGGTAACTAGGGGTTAATAAACCATACTCAGTAGAGGTAACTAGGGGTTAATAAACCATACTCAGTAGAGGTAAGGGCCATACTCAGTATAGGGAAACTAGGGGTTAATAAACCATACTCAGTAGAGGTAGTTAGGGGTTAATAAACCATACTCAGTAGAGGTAGTTAGGGGTTAATAAACCATACTCAGTAGAGGTAACTAGGGGTTAATAAACCATACTCAGTAGAGGTAGCTAGGGGTTAATAAACCATACTCAGTAGAGGTAACTAGGGGTTAATAAACCATACTCAGTAGAGGTAACTAGGGGTTAATAAACCATACTCAGTAGAGGTAACTAGGGGTTAATAAACCATACTCAGTAGAGGTAACTAGGGGTTAATAAACCATACTCAGTAGAGGTAACTAGGGGGTTAATAAACCATACTCAGTAGAGGTAACTAGGGGTTAATAAACCATACTCAGTAGAGGTAGCTAGGGGTTAATAAACCATACTCAGTAGAGGTAACTAGGGGGTTAATAAACCATACTCAGTAGAGGTAACTAGGGGTTAATAAACCATACTCAGTAGAGGTAACTAGGGGTTAATAAACCATACTCAGTAGAGGTAGTTAGGGGTTAATAAACCATACTCAGTAGAGGTAGTTAGGGGTTAATAAACCATACTCAGTAGAGGTAGCTAGGGGTTAATAAACCATACTCAGTAGAGGTAGCTAGGGGTTAATAAACCATACTCAGTAGAGGTAATTAGGGGTTAATAAACCATACTCAGTAGAGGTAACTAGGGGTTAATAAACCATACTCAGTAGAGTTAGTTAGGGGTTAATAAACCATACTCAGTAGAGTTAACTAGGGGTTAATAAACCATACTCAGTAGAGGTAACTAGGGGTTAATAAACCATACTCAGTAGAGGTAGTTAGGGGTTAATAAACCATACTCAGTAGAGGTAGCTAGGGGTTAATAAACCATACTCAGTAGAGGTAACTAGGGGTTAATAAACCATACTCAGTAGGTAGTTAGGGGTATATAACCATACTCAGTAGAGGTAACTAGGGGTTAATAAACCATACTCAGTAGAGGTAACTAGGGGTTAATAAACCATACTCAGTAGAGGTAACTAGGGGTTAATAAACCATACTCAGTAGAGGTAACTAGGGGTTAATAAACCATACTCAGTAGAGGTAGTTAGGGGTTAATAAACCATACTCAGTAGAGGTAACTAGGGGTTAATAAAACATACTCAGTAGAGGTAGCTAGGGGTTAATAAACCATACTCAGTAGAGGTAACTAGGGGTTAATAAACCATACTCAGTAGAGGTAACTAGGGGTTAATAAACCATACTCAGTAGAGGTAACTAGGGGTTAATAAACCATACTCAGTAGAGGTAACTAGGGGTTAATAAACCATACTCAGTAGAGGCAACTAGGGGGTTAATAGACCATACTCAGTAGAGGTAGTTAGGGGTTAATAAACCATACTCAGTAGAGGTAGTTAGGGGTTAATAAACCATACTCAGTAGAGGTAACTAGGGGTTAATAAACCATACTCAGTAGAGGTAGAGTTAATAAACCATACTCAGAGAAGGTAACTAGGGGTTAATAAACCATACTCAGTAGAGGTAGTTAGGGGTTAATAAACCATACTCAGTAGAGGTAACTAGGGGTTAATAAACCATACTCAGTAGAGAGAGGAGGTAACTAGGGGTTAATAAACCATACTCAGTAGAGGTAACTAGGGGTTAATAAACCATACTCAGTAGAGGTAGTTAGGGGTTAATAAACCATACTCAGTAGAGGTAACTAGGGGTTAATAAACCATACTCAGTAGAGAGGAGAGGTAACTAGGGGTTAATAAACCATACTCAGTAGAGGTAACTAGGGGTTAATAAACCATACTCAGTAGAGGTAGCTAGGGGTTAATAAACCATACTCAGTAGAGGTAACTAGGGGGTTAATAAACCATACTCAGTAGAGGTAACTAGGGGTTAATAAACCATACTCAGTAGAGGTAACTAGGGGTTAATAAACCATACTCAGTAGAGGTAACTAGGGGTTAATAAACCATACTCAGTAGAGGTAACTAGGGGTTAATAAACCATACTCAGTAGAGGTAACTAGGGGTTAATAAACCATACTCAGTAGAGGTAGCTAGGGGTTAATAAACCATACTCAGTAGAGGTAACTAGGGGTTAATAAACCATACTCAGTAGAAGAGAGAGGTAACTAGGGGTTAATAAACCATACTCAGTAGAGGTAACTAGGGGTTAATAAACCATACTCAGTAGAGGTAGCTAGGGGTTAATAAACCATACTCAGTAGAGGTAACTAGGGGTTAATAAACCATACTCAGGAGAGGTAACTAGGGGTTAATAAACCATACTCAGTAGAGGTAACTAGGGGTTAATAAACCATACTCAGTAGAGGTAACTAGGGGTTAATAAACCATACTCAGTAGAGGTAACTAGGGGTTAATAAACCATACTCAGTAGAGGTAACTAGGGGTTAATAAAACCATACTCAGTAGAGGTAACTAGGGGTTAATAAACCATACTCAGTAGAGGTAACTAGGGTTAATAAACCATACTCAGTAGAGGTAACTAGGGTTAATAAACCATACTCAGTAGAGGTAACTAGGGGTTAATAAACCATACTCAGTAGAGGTAACTAGGGGTTAATAAACCATACTCAGTAGAGGTAGCTAGGGGTTAATAAACCATACTCAGTAGAGGTAACTAGGGGTTAATAAACCATACTCAGTAGAGAGGAGGTAACTAGGGGTTAATAAACCATACTCAGTAGAGGTAACTAGGGGTTAATAAACCATACTCAGTAGAGGTAACTAGGGGTTAATAAACCATACTCAGTAGAGGTAACTAGGGGTTAATAAACCATACTCAGTAGAGGTAACTAGGGGTTAATAAACCATACTCAGTAGAGATAACTAGGGGTTAATAAACCATACTCAGTAGAGGTAACTAGGGGTTAATAAACCATACTCAGTAGAGGTAACTAGGGGTTAATAAACCATACTCAGTAGAGGTAGCTAGGGGTTAATAAACCATACTCAGTAGAGGTAACTAGGGGTTAATAAACCATACTCAGTAGAGGTAACTAGGGGGTTAATAAACCATACTCAGTAGAGAGGAGAGGTAACTAGGGGTTAAGAAACCATACTCAGTAGAGGTAACTAGGGGTTAATAAACCATACTCAGTAGAGGTAGCTAGGGGTTAATAAACCATACTCAGTAGAGGTAACTGGGGGTTAATAAACCATACTCAGTAGAGGTAACTAGGGGTTAATAAACCATACTCAGTAGAGGAGTAACTAGGGGTTAATAAACCATACTCAGTAGAGAGAGAGTAGCTAGGGGTTAATAAACCATACTCAGTAGAGGTAGTTAGGGGTTAATAAACCATACTCAGTAGAGAGAGTAACTAGGGGTTAATAAACCATACTCAGTAGAGGTAGCTAGGGGTTAATAAACCATACTCAGTAGAGGAGAGGTAACTAGGGGTTAATAAACCATACTCAGTAGAGGTAACTAGGGGTTAATAAACCATACTCAGTAGAGGTAACTAGGGGTTAATAAACCATACTCAGTAGAGGTAACTAGGGGGTTAATAAACCATACTCAGTAGAGGTAACTAGGGGTTAATAAACCATACTCAGTAGAGAGAGGTAACTAGGGGTTAATAAACCATACTCAGTAGAGGTAACTAGGGGTTAATAAACCATACTCAGTAGAGAGGGTAACTAGGGGTTAATAAACCATACTCAGTAGAGGTAACTAGGGGTTAATAAACCATACTCAGTAGAGGTAGTTAGGGGTTAATAAACCATACTCAGTAGAGGTAACTAGGGGTTAATAAACCATACTCAGTAGAGGTAACTAGGGGTTAATAAACCATACTCAGTAGAGAGGAGAGGTAACTAGGGGTTAATAAACCATACTCAGTAGAGGTAACTAGGGGTTAATAAACCATACTCAGTAGAGGTAGTTAGGGGTTAATAAACCATACTCAGTAGAGGTAACTAGGGGTTAATAAACCATACTCAGTAGAGGTAATTAGGGGTTAATAAACCATACTCAGTAGAGGTAACTAGGGGTTAATAAACCATACTCAGTAGAGGTAGCTAGGGGTTAATAAACCATACTCAGTAGAGGTAACTAGGGGTTAATAAACCATACTCAGTAGAGGTAACTAGGGGTTAATAAACCATACTCAGTAGAGGTAACTAGGGGTTAATAAACCATACACAGGAGAGGTAACTAGGGGTTAATAAACCATACTCAGTAGAGGTAACTAGGGGTTAATAAACCATACTCAGTAGAGGTAACTAGGGGTTAATAAACCATACTCAGTAGAGGTAACTAGGGGTTAATAAACCATACTCGTAGAGGTAACTAGGGGTTAATAAACCATACTCAGTAGAGGTAACTAGGGGTTAATAAACCATACTCAGTAGAGGTAACTAGGGGTTAATAAACCATACTCAGTAGAGGTAACTAGGGGTTAATAAACCATACTCAGTAGAGGTAACTAGGGGTTAATAAACCATACTCAGTAGAGGTAACTAGGGGTTAATAAACCATACTCAGTAGAGGTAACTAGGGGTTAATAAACCATACTCAGTAGAGGTATTTGGGGTTAATAAACCATACTCAGTAGAGGTAACTAGGGGTTAATAAACCATACTCAGTAGAGGTAACTAGGGGTTAATAAACCATACTCAGTAGAGGTAACTAGGGGTTAATAAACCATACTCAGTAGAGGTAACTAGGGGTTAATAAACCATACTCAGTAGAGGTAACTAGGGGTTAATAAACCATACTCAGTAGAGGTAACTAGGGGTTAATAAACCATACTCAGTAGAGGTAACTAGGGGTTAATAAACCATACTCAGTAGAGGTAACTAGGGGTTAATAAACCATACTCAGTAGAGGTAACTAGGGGTTAATAAACCATACTCAGTAGAGGTAGCTAGGGGTTAATAAACCATACTCAGTAGAGGTAACTAGGGGTTAATAAACCATACTCAGTAGAGGTAACTAGGGGTTAATAAACCATACTCAGTAGAGGTAACTAGGGGTTAATAAACCATACTCAGTAGAGAGTAGCTAGGGGTTAATAAACCATACTCAGAGGTAATAGTTAATAAACCATACTCAGTAGAGGTAACTAGGGGTTAATAAACCATACTCAGTAGAGGTAACTAGGGGTTAATAAACCATACTCAGTAGAGGTAACTAGGGGTTAATAAACCATACTCAGTAGAGGTAACTAGGGGTTAATAAACCATACTCAGTAGAGGTAACTAGGGGTTAATAAACCATACTCAGTAGAGGTAACTAGGGGTTAATAAACCATACTCAGTAGAGGTAACTAGGGGTTAATAAACCATACTCAGTAGAGGTAACTAGGGGTTAATAAACCATACTCAGTAGAGAGGTAACTAGGGGTTAATAAACCATACTCAGTAGAGGTAACTAGGGGTTAATAAACCATACTCAGTAGAGGTAACTAGGGTTAATAAACCATACTCAGTAGAGGTAACTAGGGGTTAATAAACCATACTCAGTAGAGGTAGCTAGGGGTTAATAAACCATACTCAGTAGAGGTAGCTAGGGGTTAATAAACCATACTCAGTAGAGGTAACTAGGGGTTAATAAACCATACTCAGTAGAGGTAACTAGGGGTTAATAAACCATACTCAGTAGAGAGGTAACTAGGGGTTAATAAACCATACTCAGTAGAGGTAGTTAAAAACCACTCAGAGAGGTAACGGGGTTAATAAACCATACTCAGTAGAGGTAACTAGGGGTTAATAAACCATACTCAGTAGAGAGTAACTAGGGGTTAATAAACCATACTCAGTAGAGGTAACTAGGGGTTAATAAACCATACTCAGTAGAGGTAACTAGGGGTTAATAAACCATACTCAGTAGAGGTAACTAGGGGTTAATAAACCATACTCAGTAGAGGTAACTAGGGGTTAATAAACCATACTCAGTAGAGGTAACTAGGGGTTAATAAACCATACTCAGTAGAGGGTAACTAGGGGTTAATAAACCATACTCAGTAGAGGTAACTAGGGGTTAATAAACCATACTCAGTAGAGGTAACTAGGGGGTTAATAAACCATACTCAGTAGAGGTAACTAGGGGTTAATAAACCATACTCAGTAGAGGTAACTAGGGGTTAATAAACCATACTCAGTAGAGGTAACTAGGGGTTAATAAACCATACTCAGTAGAGGTAACTAGGGGTTAATAAACCATACTCAGTAGAGGTAGCTAGGGGTTAATAAACCATACTCAGTAGAGGTAACTAGGGGTTAATAAACCATACTCAGTAGAGGTAACTAGGGGTTAATAAACCATACTCAGTAGAGGTAACTAGGGGTTAATAAACCATACTCAGTAGAGGTAACTAGGGGTTAATAAACCATACTCAGTAGAGGTAACTAGGGGTTAATAAACCATACTCAGTAGAGGTAACTAGGGGTTAATAAACCATACTCAGTAGAGGTAACTAGGGGTTAATAAACCATACTCAGTAGAGGTAACTAGGGGTTAATAAACCATACTCAGTAGAGGTAACTAGGGGTTAATAAACCATACTCAGTAGAGGTAACTAGGGGTTAATAAACCATACTCAGTAGAGGTAGCTAGGGGTTAATAAACCATACTCAGTAGAGGTAACTAGGGGTTAATAAACCATACTCAGTAGAGGTAACTAGGGGTTAATAAACCATACTCAGTAGAGGTAACTAGGGGTTAATAAACCATACTCAGTAGAGGTAACTAGGGGTTAATAAACCATACTCAGTAGAGGTAACTAGGGGTTAATAAACCATACTCAGTAGAGGTAACTAGGGGTTAATAAACCATACTCAGTAGAGGTAACTAGGGGTTAATAAACCATACTCAGTAGAGGTAACTAGGGGTTAATAAACCATACTCAGTAGAGGTAACTAGGGGTTAATAAACCATACTCAGTAGAGGTAACTAGGGGTTAATAAACCATACTCAGTAGAGGTAACTAGGGGTTAATAAACCATACTCAGTAGAGGTAACTAGGGGTTAATAAACCATACTCAGTAGAGGTAACTAGGGGTTAATAAACCATACTCAGTAGAGGTAACTAGGGGTTAATAAACCATACTCAGTAGAGGTAGCTAGGGGTTAATAAACCATACTCAGTAGAGGTAACTAGGGGTTAATAAACCATACTCAGTAGAGGTAACTAGGGGTTAATAAACCATACTCAGTAGAGGTAACTAGGGGTTAATAAACCATACTCAGTAGAGGTAACTAGGGGTTAATAAACCATACTCAGTAGAGGTAACTAGGGGTTAATAAACCATACTCAGTAGAGGTAACTAGGGGTTAATAAACCATACTCAGTAGAGGTAACTAGGGGTTAATAAACCATACTCAGTAGAGGTAGCTAGGGGTTAATAAACCATACTCAGTAGAGGTAACTAGGGGTTAATAAACCATACTCAGTAGAGGTAACTAGGGGTTAATAAACCATACTCAGTAGAGGTAACTAGGGGTTAATAAACCATACTCAGTAGAGGTAACTAGGGGTTAATAAACCATACTCAGTAGAGGTAACTAGGGGTTAATAAACCATACTCAGTAGAGGTAACTAGGGGTTAATAAACCATACTCAGTAGAGGTAACTAGGGGTTAATAAACCATACTCAGTAGAGGTAACTAGGGGTTAATAAACCATACTCAGTAGAGGTAACTAGGGGTTAATAAACCATACTCAGTAGAGGTAACTAGGGGTTAATAAACCATACTCAGTAGAGGTAACTAGGGGTTAATAAACCATACTCAGTAGAGGTAACTAGGGGTTAATAAACCATACTCAGTAGAGGTAACTAGGGGGTTAATAAACCATACTCAGTAGAGGTAACTAGGGGTTAATAAACCATACTCAGTAGAGGTAACTAGGGGTTAATAAACCATACTCAGTAGAGGTAACTAGGGGTTAATAAACCATACTCAGTAGAGAGGTAACTAGGGGTTAATAAACCATACTCAGTAGAGGTAGCTAGGGGTTAATAAACCATACTCAGTAGAGGTAACTAGGGGTTAATAAACCATACTCAGTAGAGGTAACTAGGGGTTAATAAACCATACTCAGTAGAGGTAGCTAGGGGTTAATAAACCATACTCAGTAGAGGTAACTAGGGGTTAATAAACCATACTCAGTAGAGGTAGTTAGGGGTTAATAAACCATACTCAGTAGAGGTAACTAGGGGTTAATAAACCATACTCAGTAGAGGTAACTAGGGGTTAATAAACCATACTCAGTAGAGGTAACTAGGGGTTAATAAACCATACTCAGTAGAGGTAACTAGGGGTTAATAAACCATACTCAGTAGAGGTAACTAGGGGTTAATAAACCATACTCAGTAGAGGTAGCTAGGGGTTAATAAACCATACTCAGTAGAGGTAACTAGGGTTAATAAACCATACTCAGTAGAGGTAACTAGGGGTTAATAAACCATACTCAGTAGAGGTAGCTAGGGGTTAATAAACCATACTCAGTAGAGGTAACTAGGGGTTAATAAACCATACTCAGTAGAGGTAGCTAGGGGTTAATAAACCATACTCAGTAGAGGTAACTAGGGGTTAATAAACCATACTCAGTAGAGGTAACTAGGGGTTAATAAACCATACTCAGTAGAGGTAACTAGGGGTTAATAAACCATACTCAGTAGAGGTAACTAGGGGTTAATAAACCATACTCAGTAGAGGTAACTAGGGGTTAATAAACCATACTCAGTAGAGGTAACTAGGGGTTAATAAACCATACTCAGTAGAGGTAACTAGGGGTTAATAAACCATACTCAGTAGAGGTAACTAGGGGTTAATAAACCATACTCAGTAGAGGTAACTAGGGTTAATAAACCATACTCAGTAGAGGTAACTAGGGGTTAATAAACCATACTCAGTAGAGGTAACTAGGGGTTAATAAACCATACTCAGTAGAGGTAACTAGGGGTTAATAAACCATACTCAGTAGAGGTAACTATGGGTTAATAAACCATACTCAGTAGAGGTAACTAGGGGTTAATAAACCATACTCAGTAGAGGTAGCTAAGGGTTAATAAACCATACTCAGTAGAGGTAACTAGGGGTTAATAAACCATACTCAGTAGAGGTAACTAGGGGGTTAATAAACCATACTCAGTAGAGGTAACTAGGGGTTAATAAACCATACTCAGTAGAGGGAGGTAACTAGGGGTTAATAAACCATACTCAGTAGAGGTAACTAGGGGTTAATAAACCATACTCAGTAGAGGTAGCTAGGGGTTAATAAACCATACTCAGTAGAGGTAACTAGGGGTTAATAAACCATACTCAGTAGAGGTAACTAGGGGTTAATAAACCATACTCAGTAGAGGTAACTAGGGGTTAATAAACCATACTCAGTAGAGGTAACTAGGGGTTAATAAACCATACTCAGTAGAGGTAACTAGGGGTTAATAAACCATACTCAGTAGAGGTAACTAGGGGTTAATAAACCATACTCAGTAGAGGTAACTAGGGGTTAATAAACCATACTCAGTAGAGGTAACTAGGGGTTAATAAACCATACTCAGTAGAGGTAACTAGGGGTTAATAAACCATACTCAGTAGAGGTAACTAGGGGTTAATAAACCATACTCAGTAGAGGTAACTAGGGGTTAATAAACCATACTCAGTAGAGGTAACTAGGGGTTAATAAACCATACTCAGTAGAGGTAACTAGGGGTTAATAAACCATACTCAGTAGAGGTAACTAGGGGTTAATAAACCATACTCAGTAGAGGTAACTAGGGGTTAATAAACCATACTCAGTAGAGGTAACTAGGGGTTAATAAACCATACTCAGTAGAGGTAACTAGGGGTTAATAAACCATACTCAGTAGAGGTAACTAGGGGTTAATAAACCATACTCAGTAGAGGTAACTAGGGGTTAATAAACCATACTCAGTAGAGGTAACTAGGGGTTAATAAACCATACTCAGTAGAGGTAACTAGGGGTTAATAAACCATACTCAGTAGAGGTAACTAGGGGTTAATAAACCATACTCAGTAGAGGTAACTAGGGGTTAATAAACCATACTCAGTAGAGGTAACTAGGGGTTAATAAACCATACTCAGTAGAGGTAACTAGGGGTTAATAAACCATACTCAGTAGAGGTAACTAGGGGTTAATAAACCATACTCAGTAGAGGTAACTAGGGGTTAATAAACCATACTCAGTAGAGGTAACTAGGGGTTAATAAACCATACTCAGTAGAGGTAACTAGGGGTTAATAAACCATACTCAGTAGAGGTAACTAGGGGTTAATAAACCATACTCAGTAGAGGTAACTAGGGGTTAATAAACCATACTCAGTAGAGGTAACTAGGGGTTAATAAACCATACTCAGTAGAGGTAACTAGGGGTTAATAAACCATACTCAGTAGAGGTAACTAGGGGTTAATAAACCATACTCCGTAGAGGTAACTAGGGGTTAATAAACCATACTCAGTAGAGGTAACTAGGGGTTAATAAACCATACTCAGTAGAGGTAACTAGGGGTTAATAAACCATACTCAGTAGAGGTCGTTAGGGGTTAATAAACCATACTCAGTAGAGGTAACTAGGGGTTAATAAACCATACTCAGTAGAGGTAACTAGGGGTTAATAAACCATACTCAGTAGAGGTAACTAGGGGGTTAATAAACCATACTCAGTAGAGAGGAGAGGTAACTAGGGGTTAAGAAACCATACTCAGTAGAGGTAACTAGGGGTTAATAAACCATACTCAGTAGAGGTAACTAGGGGTTAATAAACTATACTCAGTAGAGAGGAGAGGTAACTAGGGGTTAATAAACCATACTCAGTAGAGGTAGTTAGGGGTTAATAAACCATACTCAGTAGAGGTAACTAGGGGTTAATAAACCATACTCAGTAGAGGTAATTAGGGGTTAATAAACCATACTCAGTAGAGGTAGTTAGAGGTTAATAAACCATACTCAGTAGAGGTAACTAGGGGTTAATAAACCATACTCAGTAGAGGTAGTTAGGGGTTAATAAACCATACTCAGTAGAGGTAACTAGGGGTTAATAAACCATACTCAGTAGAGGTAACTAGGGGTTAATAAACCATACTCAGTAGAGGTAACTAGGGGTTAATAAACCATACTCAGTAGAGGTAACTAGGGGTTAATAAACCATACTCAGTAGAGGTAACTAGGGGTTAATAAACCATACTCAGTAGAGGTAGTTAGGGGTTAATAAACCATACTCAGTAGAGGTAACTAGGGGTTAATAAACCGTACTCAGTAGAGGTAACTAGGGGTTAATAAACCATACTCAGTAGAGGTAACTAGGGGTTAATAAACCATACTCAGTAGAGGTAACTAGGGGTTAATAAACCATACTCAGTAGAGGTAGTTAGGGGTTAATAAACCATACTCAGTAGAGGTAACTAGGGGTTAATAAACCGTACTCAGTAGAGGTAACTAGGGGTTAATAAACCATACTCAGTAGAGGTAACTAGGGGTTAATAAACCATACTCAGTAGAGGTAACTAGGGGGTTAATAAACCATACTCAGTAGAGGTAACTAGGGGTTAATAAACCATACTCAGTAGAGGTAACTAGGGGTTAATAAACCATACTCAGTAGAGGTAACTAGGGGTTAATAAACCGTACTCAGTAGAGGTAACTAGGGGTTAATAAACCGTACTCAGTAGAGGTAACTAGGGGTTAATAAACCATACTCAGTAGAGGTAACTAGGGGTTAATAAACCATACTCAGTAGAGGTAACTAGGGGTTAATAAACCATACTCAGTAGAGGTAACTAGGGGTTAATAAACCGTACTCAGTAGAGGTAACTAGGGGTTAATAAACCGTACTCAGTAGAGGTAACTAGGGGTTAATAAACCGTACTCAGTAGAGGTAACTAGGGGTTAATAAACCATACTCAGTAGAGGTAACTAGGGGGTTAATAAACCATACTCAGTAGAGGTAACTAGGGGTTAATAAACCATACTCAGTAGAGGTAACTAGGGGTTAATAAACCATACTCAGTAGAGGTAACTAGGGGTTAATAAACCATACTCAGTAGAGAGGAGAGGTAACTAGGGGTTAATAAACCATACTCAGTAGAGGTAACTAGGGGTTAATAAACCATACTCAGTAGAGGTAGCTAGGGGTTAATAAACCATACTCAGTAGAGGTAACTAGGGGTTAATAAACCATACTCAGTAGAGGTAGTTAGGGGTTAATAAACCATACTCAGTAGAGGTAACTAGGGGTTAATAAACCATACTCAGTAGAGGTAGTTAGGGGTTAATAAACCATACTCAGTAGAGGTAACTAGGGGTTAATGAACCATACTCAGTAGAGGTAACTAGGGGTTAATAAACCATACTCAGTAGAGGTAACTAGGGGTTAATAAACCATACTCAGTAGAGGTAGTTAGGGGTTAATAAACCATACTCAGTAGAGGTAACTAGGGGTTAATAAACCATACTCAGTAGAGGTAGTTAGGGGTTAATAAACCATACTCAGTAGAGGTAACTAGGGGTTAATAAACCATACTCAGTAGAGGTAGTTAGGGGTTAACCTTCCCATACTGGTACAGTATATTTTACTATGATGTGAGATCGACAGTGTCTGGGACAGTTTGGCCTGGCTTGTCCATTCTGTGGTTTTTCTGTCCAGCTCTCCTCTAGCTATGTGCCTGGCAGGGATTGACAGGAATGTCTAGCTTTCCAAGCTCTCCAAGCTTTCCTACCTCTGTACCGTTTTCTTTCCACCAAAGAGAAGGACAAATACTTATTAAATTTATATTGAATTCTCCATTACATGTTTCTAAATCTTCTAACAGGCAGTAGGCATGGTAAATGCAGTGGCTCCATATCTGTCATATAAAGTAAATTACATCTCAATGTGCTCCCTTTTGTTGAGACTATTTAAAATATATGCACCGATTTTTTTAGAAGTCAACACACAGTACACAGTATGTAATCCTTCACCCTCCTCAAAGTTCCCTTCTGATTTTCACTATAACTTGTTTTCGGTCAGATCAAGACCCATCCAGCGCATGCATTGTACCAACTAATCATCCTATATAAGATATCAGAGAAATACTACGCTCTTGATTCAGGATAATTTTTTTTAATGGGTAATTTCCTGCAGGTACACGCAAGCCAAACATACTGAAACTCTTAGCTGAACTGAACTGGCTCCTGGGAAAGGGGAGAAGGGGAGGGAAGTGGGAGGGGGGGCAGTGAGGGGGGACATGAAGGCAGTGAGCCCCGGCGCTCCCAACTGACTCCGACAGTTGAACCTGAGGTGAGGAATCCTGTTTCAGTCCTACCAGAGTAACTCCTATAATCTAACAATATAATGCTTATCTTTATACAAAATATTTGGATTGAAAATGACCCTCCTTCTGTACGTCTATATCTGTAGAGCAGATGCATGTCGGTGTCGTGGCGAACCGTCGCCGTATCTCTAGCGTGGAACCCCGCGTTATCGGCATATTCAACAGCGTTTAAAACATATATTACCTTCAGCAGTGTTTTATCTTGTGATCAAGCCGTCAATGTTGTGTGATTATTGGACTGAAAATCAGGTGGTTAGCTAGCTAGAAGGGTGTCGTTAGTCGCAAAACGTACCGTTGTTTTCCAGTCCATTTAAATGTTGAGCTCGAGGTGATTTAGTCCTCCAACCGCTAGAGAGTGTCAGAGGTTAGGGGGTGTCCGATGTTGGGGGGTGTCCGATGTTGGGGGGTGTCCGATGTTAGGGGGTGTCCGATGTTAGGGGGTGTCCGATGTTAGGGGGTGTCCGATGTTAGGGGGTGTCCGATGTTAGGGGGTGTCCGATGTTGGGGGGAAATTAGCTATTTCTCTGGGGTTAGGCATAAGCTTCTCTATCTAAGTATTTGATACATTGCCGATTTTGTAGGTTTTCCTACTTACAAAGCTTGTAGAGGTCTGTAGAGGTCTGTAATTTTTATCATAGGTACACTTCAACTGTGAGAGACGGAATCTAAAACACTTTAATGGGATACTTAGTTCAGTAACACTTTAATGGGATACTTAGTTCGGTAAAACTTTAATGGGATACTTAGTTCGGTAAAACTTTAATGGGATACTTAGTTCGGTAGCACTTTAATGGGATACTTAGTTCGGTAGCACTTTAATGGGATACTTAGTTCGGTAAAACTTTAATGGGATACTTAGTTCGGTAAAACTTTAATGGGATACTTAGTTCGGTAACACTTTAATGGAATAGTTTGTTCGGTAACTAAGGGAGCTCTATTCTCTGACCGCATCCTCTCAACACCTAAATCAGATCAGAATTAAATGGTGGCCATGTCTCTACCGTATGACTTCGCCTGCATCCCAAATGGCACCCTATTCCCTATGTAGTGCACTACTTTTGACCAGGGCCCACAGGACACTGGTCAAAAGTAGTTCAATCGAGTACAGGCTTAACTGAATGAACAACAAAGACGGAATGCATTATGACATGTTATTAAATAGTTTAGGGAATGGCCTCGTCTCCAAGGGAAGATCCTCTGAGCTAGATGATGTAATGGCAGGTAGCCCTATGTGGGGCTGCTGGAGTCTCAATGACTGGCCTTAAGGTTATTATAGCTGGTGGTTGTGGGGAGGTGGAGGGTTGTCAAAAACTGTTGCTGAAAAACAGCAAGTGAGAGAACAAGGTTAAGTTGATATATCAATACATCCCAAGATTTACGCCCATTGGTCGAGAGAGAGAAGGCCCATTGGTTGAGAGAGAGAGAAGGCCCATTGGTTGAGAGAGAGAGAGAAGGCCCATTGGTTGAGAGAGAGAGAAGGCCAATTGGTTGAGAGAGAGAAAGGTGATAATTGCAAGAGGTTAAACAGCAAGCGTGAGGAATGTGCATTATTGTGCCGTGCTTATAGGCTGTATGGTAAATATGTGAATGACACACATGGCTGACAGGAAAGAGGAGGAGAAACAAGACGCTATGCTAATGAGGATACGTTAGTATTCATTCCCACCATGCCCTTAGAATAGGAAACTAAGTATATTCTATTATGCTTACTGGATGAAGTTAAATGACAATTCAGACCAGCCTTCCTGATTGAACCTGACCAGCCTTCCTGATTGAACCTGAACAGCCTTCCTGATTGACCCTTTGTAAACTACATTGCACTACATAGGGACTAGGGTGCCATTAGGGACGCTGCCTCAGACTCTCGCTGGATGAGTTTTGGCGAGGATAAGGTACTGTGGCTATTCTGGTAATTCTTCAGGATCAGATTTGGGTTGGGAATTATAAGACCCTGTTTTTGAAAGAAAAGAAATGGAATCGGAAACCTCTGTCTCTGGTTAGTTTTGGCCAAGGCATCAAATAATTTTGGTTTCTGTTGATGCAGAGTCCAAACATTCTCGATCCCTTTCTCTAAGGGCCTGATTCCGATTTAGGAATTGACGCCTTTCCTACACACGCCTTTCCTACGCACTTCTCAGTATTTGGTATTCAGACTGACCTTATTCAGTCACGTAACGTGCTCTGCAGGTGTGTTTCCATTGCTTGCTCTGTATAATTTCAACCGCTGAAAACCCTCCCACTTGTTGGCCAACAGATTTTCTCGTGAAGTTTTCATTCAATAGGGTTTTCAGTACATTTATCTCAAGCCAACCCTTTAAATACGGTGTGTACCTTTCACACTGAACAGAAATATAAACGCAACATGTAAAGTGTTGGTCCCATGTTTCATGAGCTGAAATAAAATATCCCAGAAATGTTCCATATGCACATAAAGCTTATTTCTCAAAAAAATTTGGGCACAAATTTGTTTACATCCCTGTTAGTGAGCATATCTCCTTTGCCAAGATAATCCATCCACCTGACAGGTGTGGCATATCAAGAAGCTGATTAAACAGCATGATCATTACACAGGTGTACCTTGTGCTGGGGACACAAAAAGGACACTCTAAAATGTGCAGTTTGCCACAGATATCTTAAGTTTTGAGGGAGCATGCAATTGGCATGCTGACCGCAGGAATGTCCACCAGAGCTGTTGCCAGATAATTTAATGTTAATTTCTCTACCATAAGCCGCCTCCAATGTCGTTTGGCAGTACGTCCAACCGGCCTCACAACCGCAGGCCAAGTGTAACCACGCCAGCCCAGGACCTCCACATCCGGCTTCTTCACCTGCAGGATCGTCTGAGACCAGAGGACAACTATTGAAACTATGGGTTTGCACAACCGAATAATTTCTGTACAATCTGTCAGAAACCGTCTCAGGGAAGCTCATCTGCGTGCTTGTCGTCCTCACCAGGGTCTTAACAGACTTCAGTGGGCAAATGCTCACCTTTGTGGCCACTGGCATGCTGGAGAAGTGTGCTCTTCACAGATGAATCCTGGTTTCAACTGTACCGGGCAGATGGCAGACAGCGTGTATGGCGTCATGTGGGTGAGCGGTTTGCTGATGTCAACATTGTGAACAGAGTGCCCCATGGTGGTGGTAGGGTTATGGCATGGGCAGGCAGGAATGAGCTACGGACGTTTTATAAAATCAAATCAAATCTTAAATCAAATCAAATGTTATTGGTCAAATACAAATGTTTTAGCAGATGTTATTGCGGGTATAGCGAAATTCTTATCGATGGCAATTTGAATGCACAGAGATACCGTGACGAGATCCTGAGACCATTGTCGTGCCATTCATCCGCCGCCATCGCCTCATGTTCTCAGCATGATAATGCACAGGCCCATGTAGCAAGGATCTGTACACAATTCCTGGAAGCTGAACATGTCCCAGTTCTTCCATGGCCTGCATATTCACCAGATATGTCACCCATTGAGCATGTTTGGGATGCTCTGGATCGATGTGTACGACAGCGTGTTCCAGTTCCCGCCAAAATCCAGAAACTTCACACAGCCATTGAAGAGGAGTGGGAAAACATTCCACAGGCCACAATCAACAGCCTGATCAACTCTATGCGAAGGAGATGTGTCGCGCTGCATGAGGCAAATGGTGGTCACACCAGATACTGACTGGTTTTCTGATCCACACCCCTACCTTTTTTTAAAGGTATCTGTGAGCAACAGATGCATATCTGTATTCCCAGTCATGTGAAGTCCATAGATTAGACCCTAATAAATTTATTTCAGTTGACTGATTTCCTTACATGAACTGTAACTCAGTAAAATCTTTGAAATTGTTGCATGTTGCGTTTATATTTCGTTCAGTCTAGTTAACATTTTGTCTGCAGACTCACTAGACTCACTAGACTATATCAAGAGAACAGATTCAGAACATTAGGGATATGGTAATGTTGGAAGATTAGTGTAGATATTATTATAATAGGGAGAACAGCTTTACCCTCATCTATTGCCTGCTGTCCCGTTCGTTTAAGGACGGGTCAGACCAAGGCGCAGCGTGAAATGCGTACATGTTTATTACAATGATAAACACACGACAAAACAACAAACCAAACCAAACGTGAAGTCCTAAGGCTGAAACACTAAACAAGCCTACACACGGAACAAGATCCCACAACTAACGAGCGCCAAAGGATGATCCCCAATCAGAGACAACGAGCGACAGCTGCCTCTGATTGGGAATCACACACGGCCAAACACAGAACTACAACACCTAGACTGAAACATAGAAAACGCACCATAGAACACCACACCCTGACTCAACATATGGGAGTCCCCTGAGTCAGGGCGTGACACCTGCACTAACCATGGAACTGTGTGATGACACGGCCAACTGAAGGGAACTAACAGTGAATTGGCAGTGTGCTACGTGTGGTTATCAGGCCCACTGACTGTCGATACTGATAGTGGCTAATATTTGTCATGATAGAAACAGGAAACAGGAAGTCGGGGTAGACTATAATTAAGACATTCGAGAGTGCACCATCCCTACATGTTTAAATTCTGCATAATGGAACAGCATTTCATCAACTTTTCTGTGGGGAAAGTTGATATGTTGATATGCTTCAGTTTGCTGTGTCATTTATATTTACAATCCCCTCATCCGAACGGATAAGGGACTCATTTACCTTATCTTATCAAGAGCTCTTATCAAGTTGTAAATTACAGTTCATGGAGAAATGGGTGTTATTTCTATCGGAAAATGTTTTACTAGATCCTTGTCCCCACCTTGGAACCAGTAGGATCGCTAGATGTTATTCATGGTTTCCTCTCGCATAAAGGTGGTGGAATTATGAGGGAATTAAAGTTAAGGTCAGAATACGGCGTATCTGTAGACACCTCCATCACACCTCCATCACACCTTCATTTCTTTAAATCTCCACCCAGAACGAATAGCGGGTGAATGGCATGCTATTCTCATGCTCAGGTTCAAGGTCAGAATACGCATAGAGAGAAAAGTGCATTAAAAAAAGTGAATTACGTTCCATTTACGCGTGCTTAACTCGGGTCGGAATCGTCCCCCCAACAGAACTACAGGAAGCAAAATACACAAGAGGCTGAATGACAAAGCAACGTGTTGTTCTGCAATAAAAGCAATGTACACAAGTATTGTTGGATGGTGCCACAAGCTCTTTTTCTACTTTCGCTGTAGAGATTATTTAACTTTTATCAAGCTCTCCCACTTACACATTTCTCTGAATCTTTTTACATCCCCGTTAGGATAACATTAAGCGAAATCGCACAAACGTAAGTGTAATAAATAAATAAAACATCTGTAACACTTTCTATAATGTATACAAATATAATGCTTTATAATGTTTAAGTATGCACTTGTAAAGCATTAAATGACTATGCATCATATAAAGCGTTACCAAATTGTCCATTAGATAACTGTGGCACTACTGATACCTTATGTACAGGAGAGCAATAGCTCCTTCGTCAGAGATTCAGCGTTCAATTTAATTCTGTTTTCAAGACTCAAGCAAATTGGGCGGCAGGTAGCTTAGTGGTTAAGAGCGTAGTGCCAGTAACCGAAAGGTCGCTGGTTCTAATCCCCGAGCCGACTAGGTGAAAAATCTGTCGATGTGCCCTTGAGCAAGGCACTTAACCCTAATTGCTCCTGTAAGTCGCTCTGGATAAGAGCGTCTGCTAAATTACAAAAAAAAATGAAGATTTTTTTATTTGTTTTTATTTTAAAAATAAAAATACTTTGTTGCAAATTCTTGGCATTGGTATTGAATTGACCATTGCATAGTTGAGCTCATGTAACCACCTTTCTACTAACACAGCATTGATCTGTTGAAAGACAATCAGAGAGGATCCATTGATCTGTAGAGAGACAATCAGAAAGGATCCATTTAACTGTAGAGAGACAATCAGAGAGGAGAGCTAGAAGGAGACAGGGAGAAAGAGAGAGGGAGGGCGAGATAGAGTGAGATGGGGGAGAGAGACAGAGACAGAGAGGAAGAAAGGAGAGAGAAAGAGAGCTCCATTCTCCAGCAGGAGGAATGTAAAAACGAAAAGGACACTCCCTTCCTTTTCCGCTCAGCTCTTTTCATCAACTAAAGCAGAACCAGATGAGTCAGCCATCCCAAATGGAACCCTAGTTCCCATATACAGTGGCTTCCGAAAGTATTCTCCCCCCTTGGCATTTTCCCTATTTTGTTGCCTTACAACCTGGAATAAAAATTTATTTTTGGGGGGGTTTGTATCATTTGATTTACACAACATGCCTACCACTTTGAAGATGTAAAATATTTTTTGTTGTGAAACAAAACAAGAGATAAGATTAAAAAAAAAAACTATTCACCCCCCCAAAGTCAATACTTTGTAGAGCCACCTTTTGCAGCAATTACAGCTGCAAGTCTCTTGGGGTATGTCTCTATAAGCTTGGCCACTGGGATTTTAGCCCATTCTTCAAGGCAAAGCTGCTCCAGCTCCTTCAAGTTGGATGGGTTCCGCTGGTGTACAGCAATCTTTAAGTCGTACCACAGATTCTCAATTGGATTGAGGTCTGGGCTTTGACTAGGCCATTCCAAGACATTTAAATGTTTCCCCTTAAACCACTCGAGTGTTGCTTTAGCAGTATGCTTAGGGTCATTGTCTTGCTGTAAGGTGAACCTCCGTTCCAGTCTCAAATCTCTGGAAGACTGAAACAGGTTTCCCTCAATAATTTCCCTGTATTTAGGGCCATCCATCATTCCTTCAATTCTGACCAGATTCCCAGTCCCTGCCGATGAAAAACATCCCCACAGCATGATGCTGCCAACACCATGCTTCACTGTGGGGATGGTGTTCTCGGGGTGATGAGAGGTGTTGGGTTTGCGCCAGACATAGCGTTTTCCTTGATGGCCAAAAAGCTCAATTTTAGGCTCATCTGACCAGAGTACCTTCTTCCATATGTTTGGGGAGTCTCCCACATGGCTTTTGGCGAACACCAAATGTGTTTGCTTATTTATTTATTAAAGCAATGGCTTTTTTCTGGCTACTCTTCCGTAAAGCCCAGCTTTTTGGAGTGTATGGCTTAAAGTGGTCCTATGGACAGATACTCCAATCTCCGCTGTGGAGCTTTGCAGCTCCTTCAGGGTTATCTTTGATCTCTTTGTTGCCTCTCTGATTAATGCCCTCCTTGCCTGGTCCGTGAGTTTTGGTGGGCGGCCCTCTCTTGGCAGGTTTGTTGTGGTGCCATATTCTTTCAATTTTTTAATAATGGATTTAATGGTGCTCCGTGGGATGTTCAAAGTTTCTGATATTTTTTTATAACCCAACCCTGATCTGTACTTCTCCACAACTATGTCCCTGACCAGTTTGGAGAGCTCCTTGGTCTTCATGGTGCCACTTGCTTGGTGGTGCCCCTTGCTTAGTGTTGTTGCAGACTCTGGGGCCTTTCAGAACAGGTGTATACATACTGAGCTCATGTGACAGACATGTGACACTTAGATTGCACACAGGTAGACTTTATTTAACTAATTATGTGGCTTCTGAAGGTAATTGGTTGCACCACTTTTCCGTTATATATTTTGTAGAATTTTTTGAAACAAGTAATTTTTTTCATTTCACGTCACCAATTTGGACTATTTTGTGTATGTCCATTACATGAAATCCAAATAAAAATCCATTTAAATTACAGGTTGTACTGCAACAAAATAAGAAAAATACCAAGGGGGATGAATACATTTGCAAGGCACTGTAGTACACTAAGTTTGACTAACTCACAGTGTGTGGCTTTGTGCTAATGAGAGCGCACGCACACACACACACAGCCACACACACACCCACGCACGCACGCAGGCACACACACTTACACACACACACACACACACACAAACCAACTCACACACACACACACCATATACAGGTATACTGGGAAGTCTCGAGGATCCAGAGCTGGGTCTCCGGATGGAATTAACCCCTCAACTGCCAGGTATGCTGTCAGTCAAGCAGCACAGCAAAAAGAAAGATCTGTCTCTCTCTCTCTCTCTCTCTCTCTCTCTCTCTCTCTCTCTCTCTCTCTCTCTCTCTTTCTCTCCCTCTCTCTCTCCCTCTCTCTCTGTCTCTCTCTTTCTTTCTCTCCCTCTCTCTCTGTTGCTCTCTCTCTCTCTCTCTCTCTCTCTCTCTCTCTCTCTCTCTCTCTCTCTCTCTCTCTCTCTCTCTCTCTCTCTCTCTCTCTCTCTCTCTCTCTCTCTCTCTCTCTCTCTCTCTCTCTCTCTCTCTCTCTCTCTCTCTCTCTCTCTCTCTCTCTCTCTCTCTCTCTCTCTCCACCACATACACATCCACCCACTACCCTCAACTTACTGGTGCTGGTGGGAAAGCCAATCTCCTTGCTGCCTTTACTCATGTTATTTATCATGTGAATCAGTACAGGGGTCAGGGAACGGAGAGTTCACCATGCCCGCTAGTTGGTCCTCCCCTCAAGCATCATGTAGTGTTTGTGTTTGATTTGATTTCACCTTTATTTATACAGGTAAGTCAAAATTCTATAAAAAACACATCCATAAACATAAATTACACTACACATATCTATATACACATCAATTACACTACAGATACCTATATAAACATCAATTACACTACACATATCTATATACTGTGACGTCACGAGAGGCTACACAGCTTTCAGCGGGATTGCTCAAGTAGTGCAAGGAGACAAGGTTCAAACAAAACAAGGATTTTATTATAGGTCTTGGGAAATTAACGAAAATATAACAAAATTCTGTTCTCTTGTGGCTCTTTAAGGGTTAACAGTTCAGGGATGTCTCTTCCACATCCAAAATCATAATTCTCACTCGCTCAGATAACTTTTCCCCAGCCTTACTGTAGTCCACGTTGCAGCTAGTGGCCAACCCAGCAAAAAGTCCTTCCAAATGTCTCTCACGTATTTCCACAGGTGCATATATCCAAAGGTGAGTATTTCCCAAAGGTAAGTATCTCCAAATCCTTATATTCCTCATGGAAGTGGACGTGCAGCACTCTTGTCCTCCAGAGAGCCCAGGTTGGAGACTGTGTCTCTTCCCTTCCCCAACCTTCAGCTCATCAGCTCCTCATTTGTTTCAGCTGCGTGGGAAGATTGGCCATAGAGGGGTGGAGTTCCCGACCATACCAGCAGATGGAGCCATAGCTGTCTGGGTTTGCAGCCACCTCAGGGGGATGTAACGTCCCTCCAGGACACAGCCTCTCGTGACATCACACATCCCCCTCCTCGGGACCGACGTCCTTGTCGGGGTAAAGGCAGCGAAGAAGGCATCACGCCGGGAGAGGGCGTCCGCATTGCCGTGGTGCTTGCCAGACTGCTCTCTCTTCAACTCCTCCAACTCTAGGACCAGGGACTCAGCCTCCTGTTGTCTCTCCTTGAGTTTCTTACTGAACGCATCAGCCTTGGTTTTAGCAGAGTTTAGCTTCTGTTGAGCAGCTTTCAGTTCCTTCTCTCTCTCTGCCTCCGCATTCTTCATCTTGTTCTCCAACACCTTGTACTTCTCCTCTGCCTTCTTCTGGACCTCCTTACTACTGCGCAGGGTCTCCTCACACTCCTCGATGGTCCTGCGCAGCCTCTCCAGCTCCTCCTGTTGCTTAGGGAAGGAGCTCTGTTGGAGTTTAGCCTGGAGGATATCTAACTCTTCTGTCTTCATGTCTAACTGTTGCTTTAACAAACGATACCTCTCAGCGGTCCCCTTCAGACCAGACAGTTCTTTGTCCAGATTCTGTAGCTCCGTCTCTGTGTCGGTCTGGGCACCTGCCATCCCTATCAGAGCCCGGGCGGGAGTGAGTAACTCGGAGGATTGCACCGGAGCCTTCCCAGGATGAGTCTTGCCTCTCCGTTTCCGAGGTACTCGGGTTATCCTCTCCTGAGACTCTCTCCAGAGTGGGTAAAAGGCTGGGCAGTCTCGTCCCAATTAGGACAGGGACGGGGAGGGAATCAACCACCCCGCCGTCGTGTGTATGGTTCCCCGTGTGCTGGTCATTGTAAGTTCAGTAATGGGGTATTCTCTGGTGTCCCCATGGACACAGGAAACTGGGAGGACTTTCCCCGGGGTCAGACACGTTGGGCCCACCAAATCCTTACGCACCAGGGTGGCCCGGCTACCAGAATCCAGTAAGGCCTCCACATCATGGTGATTCACAGTTACCGGGCAGGTGGGGGGTCGATCTGGGCCGCCATCTACGACTCCCAAGAGCGAGGCAAAACGGTGTGTGGGTGCTGAGCTGGAGGACTCCGCAGTGGGCATAGGTTCATCGGCTGGTTTCCCACACTGCCAGGAGATATGTCCCATCTCCCCACACCGGTAACACTGTCGAGTTTCCCCCTCCTGGTGTACTCTTCTTGGACCCGCCTGGTTTCTGGCTCCCCCTGGAGCCGGGATAAGTCCTGACGTGGCTGGGTTCGAGACCTTGGGGTCCTTTGGACGGGTTCTTCCCATTTGTGGTGGGGCCGCACTCCTGGGGTCTTTTTCGGGAAGCATTCAGCATCTCCGCTGTGGCCTGGTACTTTTCCACAGCTTCCACGGTCAGATCAGCCGTGGTCAAGGCCTGTTGACTGATGAACCATTTTGCCTCATAAGGCAGGGCGCGTAGGTAACGATCCACCACAACGGCCTCCACCACCGCCGCTGCTGTATTCCTCTGCGGATCCAGCCATTTCCTTGCGATTCGGACAAGTTCATGCATCTGCGCCCGAGGAGGTTGGTCTGGTTGGAAGGTCCAGCTGTGAAAGCGCTGGGCCATACCAAACTTTGTGAGTCCATATCTGCTGAGGATCTCAGACTTCAGGGCATCATAGTCAGTAACCTGGTCAGGGCCCAGGTCCCGGACAGCATTCAGCGATTCCCCGGTTAGAAAGGGGGCTAACAGACCAACCCACTGTTGCTTGGGCCAGGCTTCCCTAGTGGCCGTGGCCTCAAATGCATGCAGGTATGCCTCAATGTCATCGGTAGCTCCCATCTTAGATATAAAGTCACTTGCCTTTATTGGGCGGGTATTTTGGACCACCCTCTGTCTCTGCAACTGCAATTCCTCTGCCTTCAGAAGGTTGGCTTTCTTTTGCTCCTCCAAGAGAGCCACGTTTGCTTGCATCTGGGCTTGCTGGCCAGCAACAAGGGCTTTCAATATGTCCTCCATTTCAGTCGGGCGGGGAGCCTACGGCCAACTTGGAAAACTGGGTGATCAAACCTTCGGTATCCTCCTCTGACATGCACTATTAACGCTTGAGCGTGCCCGTATTCTCCACCATCTGTGACGTCACGAGAGGCTACACAGCTTTCAGCGGGATTGCTCAAGTAGTGCAAGGAGACAAGGTTCAAACAAAACAAGGATTTTATTATAGGTCTTGGGAAATTAACGAAAATATAACAAAATTCTGTTCTCTTGTGGCTCTTTAAGGGTTAACAGTTCAGGGATGTCTCTTCCACATCCAAAATCATAATTCTCACTCGCTCAGATAACTTTTCCCCAGCCTTACTGTAGTCCACGTTGCAGCTAGTGGCCAACCCAGCAAAAAGTCCTTCCAAATGTCTCTCACGTATTTCCACAGGTGCATATATCCAAAGGTGAGTATTTCCCAAAGGTAAGTATCTCCAAATCCTTATATTCCTCATGGAAGTGGACGTGCAGCACTCTTGTCCTCCAGAGAGCCCAGGTTGGAGACTGTGTCTCTTCCCTTCCCCAACCTTCAGCTCATCAGCTCCTCATTTGTTTCAGCTGCGTGGGAAGATTGGCCATAGAGGGGTGGAGTTCCCGACCATACCAGCAGATGGAGCCATAGCTGTCTGGGTTTGCAGCCACCTCAGGGGGATGTAACGTCCCTCCAGGACACAGCCTCTCGTGACATCACAATACACATAAATTACACTACACATATTTATATACACATCAATTACACTACACAATATATATATATATATATATATATATATATACACATCAATTACACAATACATGAAAAGCAAACACAAAAATCGAAACACAGACACATGAAACATCCCACTGGGCACAAACTGGTTGAATCAATGCTGTTTCAACGTAATTTGTCAACGTATTGTGATGTAGAATCTAAGTGGAAAATACATTGGATTTGAAAAAAAAGTCATCAACTGTTGTTTTGAGGGTGACATTTCAACCACAGGATTATGTCATCACTGTAACCAATTTTCAACATAGACAAACCTTGTATAAAATATGTTGAATTTGTAGCTTTGAAACAACGTCAGATCTCCAACGTTATATCCACGATCAGAAAAACAACAACAATAAGCTGTACAGCACCTCCTACTACATCTATCTACAGCTATCCAGGGCCCTAACCAAGCACAGCTTAGCTTTTATAGGTTGTCGCGGACTGCTACCAATGTAGCTTAGCTACGCGGACTGCTACCAATGTGCTGTCTTCAGAATGAATTTAGAAAGATCTCGTAGCCCTTTCCTGCAGTCAATGACCAAAAGTGACCTCTTTCGCCTCATGGGTGGAATGTTATTTAAAAAAAAATTCATTCATTTCATCATCAATAAAGATTATTTCAAAAAACCTGACAGTAACCTGTTGTTTCTATGTTAAACAGTTTTGTTATATTTCAGTCTTCTGTGATATATATGAAGTGTAATATTGGGATGCAAACTCCAAATGTAATACATTTCAACTCTATATCTGACAGGTGTCTTCTTCTTTTTAAAGCCCGTAACCATGTGTGTGAGGTGTATACTTTTGTTTCAACGTTTTTTAAGACTACCAAGAATCACTCTGTGTGCCCCCTGATTTAGTCCACTGCAGTTAAAGGTTAATTACTAAATGTATCCACTATTGCTATCGAAGTCATTCCAAAGGGTAATTTTAACAGAGCAAATGAAATGTAAGCATACTTTATAAGTCATATATCATCAATGATACTATTTAGGCCTATATAACATTTGTAAAGTCATCAATAGGTATTGTTACAATTCAACCCATGGTTCAACTAAAATTAGACAATGCAGTGCATTCGGAAAGCATTCAGAACCCTTGACTTTTTCCACATTTTGTTACGTTACAGCCTTATTCTAAAATGGATTAAATGGTTTTTTCCCCCCCCCTCATCAATCTACACACAATACCCCATAATGACAAAGCAAAAACAGGTTTTAAGAAATTTTAGCTAATTTATAAAACAAAACAAAAAAGGAAATATAACATTTACATAAGTATTCAGACCCTTTACTCAGTACTTTGTTGAAGCACCTTTGGCAGCGATTACAACCTCCTTCAAGTCTTCTTGGGTATGACGCTACAAGCTTGGCACACTTGTATTTGGGGAGTTTCTCCCATTCTTTTCTGCAGATCCTCTCAAGCTCTGTCAGGTTGAATGGGGAATGTCGCTGCACAGCTATTTTCAGGTCTCTCCAGAGATGGTCGATAGGGTTCAAGTCCGGGCTCTGGCTGGGCCACTCAAGGACATTCAGAGACTTGTCCCGAAGCCACTCCTGCGTTGCCCCAGTCGGAGGTCCTGGAGCAGGTTTTCATCAAGGATCTTTCTGTACTTTGCTCCGTTAATCTTTCCCTCAATCCTGACTAGTCTCCCAGTCCAAGAAGCTGAAAAACATCCCCACAGCATGATACTGCCACCACCAAGCTTCACTGTAGAGATGGTGCCAGGTTTCCTCCAGATGTGACGCTTGGCATTCAGGACAAAGAGTTCAATCTTGGTTTCATCAGACCAGATAATATTTTTTCACATGGTCTGAGAGTCCTTTAGATGCCTTTTGGCAACTCCAAGCGGGCTGTCATCTGCCTTTTACTGAGGAGTGGCTTCCGTCTGGCCACTCTACCATAAAGGCCTGATTGGTGGAGTGCTACAGAGATGGTTGTCCTTCTGGAAGGTTCTCCCATCTCCACAGAGGTACTCTGGAGCTCTGTCAGAGTGACCATCAGGTTCTTGGTCACTTTCCTTACCAAGGCCCTTCTCCCCTGATTGCTCAGTTTGGCCCGGGCGGCTAGCTCTAGGAAGAGTCTTGGTGGTTCCAAACTTCTTCCATTTAAGAATGATGGAGGCCACTGTGTTCTTGGGGACCTTCAATGCTGCAGAAATATTTTGGGATCCTTCCCCAGATCTGTGCCTCGACACAATCCTGTCTCGGAGCTCTACAGACAATTCCTTCGACCTCATGGCTTGGTTTTTGCTCTGACATGCACTGTCAACTGTGTGACCTTATATAGACAGGTGTGTGCCTTTCCAAATAATGTCCAATCACTTGAATTTACCACAGGTGGACTCCAATCAAGTTGTAGAAACATCTCAAGGATGATCTATGGAAACAAGATGCACCTGAGCTCAATTTCGAGTCTCATAGCAAAGGGTCCGAATACTTATGTAAATAAGGTAGTTCTAAAAACCAGTTTTCACTTTGTCATTATGGGGTATTGTGTGTAGATTGATGAGGGAAAAAATGAATTTAATCAATTTTAGAATAAGGCTGTAACGTAACAAAATGTGGGAAAGGGGAAGGGGTCTGATACTTTCCGATTGCACTGGATCTCTGTCAGGGGTTGGAACCAAAATTATTTTCCAATAGTTTAGTTCTGAACAGAACCATTATTTTTTTCGTTCCGTTCCACTGTTCTGACCAGCAAAATATACTTCTGAAATGGTTCGAAACCCCCAAAAAGTTAGGGTTTTTTGTTTCTTTAAAAAGCTGCAATATGTAACTTTTTGGCCGACCCGACCGAATTCACATAGAAATGTGAGTTACAGATTTGTCATTCTCATTGAAAGCAAGTCTAAGAATCAATAATCTGGCTTTAATTCCAGTGTTGGATTCACGGCTCCATCTCAACCAAAAATCAAAGTTAAATAATATAAATAATTTAAATCAAATCAAACTTTAAATGCACAAAGACAATTCAATAAAACGTTTGTAATGTAGTAAATAGTATAAAGTTAAGGCTTTCTTACAAACTAATGTAACAGTATTTATTCAACCTTAAAATGAGTAACACAACCATGACCACATTTAGAGGTTACTGTAACTTGAACTTTTTCACCGCCTCCCGCGCCAGCTTCGCGCCGCCCAAAGGTCCGCCTCCCTCTCTGCTTCTCAGAGCTTTCCTTCCATTGTAAATTAATGGGAAGCGGTGTTTCACCGCGCGGCACCGCGTACTAGTGTACACAGGGCATTAAGGCTTTATGTGTCAACAAGATCACACGGTTTCACCAATTTGACTTCGGATTCTGACATTTATCCACGTTTCTCCAAACTTCAAATTTGAAAGTGTTTTTGACACCCTGGGTTGACTCCTCCTGCTCAGCATTGTTCAGTTTAACCAAACATAACATTTCGAAGTTAAGGGTTAAGGTTTTGGATAGGGTTAAAACATTATGTTTAGGCATTCATTCCGAATGGTTAAGTAAAGGGTTAAGGTTTGGGGTTAAAACCAAAAATCAAAAAATGAGTGTCTACCACTGGGATTGAACACGCGACCTTCGGATTCAGAGTCATGGGATTACTTGACGCTTCCTAGTGGCCGGTTTTGAAGGCATTTGCTGACGTCCAATTTCAAAGTAAATCTTGAGTGATCTGCCTGTTATGTGTAAGTGGCTACAACAATGATTGTACAAGGGACACAACTCTGTAGAGTTCCACTTCCAATTTCCTTACCATTGATGGTCGAGCTCCTGGCTTTCCTTGACTGAACTTGACCCTGAACTGTACTAAAATCACTGTTTAAACTGACTTAACTGCTGATCCGTTGTGTAGGAGTAACAGAGAGCTAATAGCCCACTGGGGGTCAAGGAAGAGGCTAATTCACCAGAGTTACAGCCTCATTACGTCTGTAGAATTTTTTTTTACAGATGTTACTGCTCTCCTATAGGATAGAAAGGGCTATGTCAATATAGAAGACTGTTACTCTCAGAGATGGCTTTGTGTGTGTGTGTGTGTGTGTGTGTGTGTGTGTTATGACTATCTCTGAAACTCACTTAGATAATACTTTTGATGAAACAGTGGGGTAGCAATACATGGATGTAACATCTACAGAAAAGACAGAAATGCCAATGGGGGCGGTGTTGCAGTCTATGTTCAGAGCCACATTCCTGTAAAGCTTAAAGAGGATGGCTACAGGTTCATCTGCCTCACCTAAAGCCCATTCTTGTGGGAAGCTGCTATAGACCACCAAGTGCTGACAGTCAGTATCTGGATAATATGTGTGAAATGCTTGATAATGTATGCGATATCAACAGAGAGGTATATTTTCTGGGTGATTGAAATATTGACTGGCTTTCATCAAGCTGCCCACTCAAGAGAAAGCTTCAATCTGTAACCAGTGCCTGCAACCTGGTTCAGGTTATCAGTCAACCTACCAGGGTAGTTATAAAACAGCACAGGAATGAAATCATCAATGTATGTATTGATCACATCTTTACTATTCTGCAGAAATCTGCTTTAAAGCAGTCTCCAAATCCATCGGTTGTATTGATCGCAATATAGTAGCCATATCTAGGAAAACCAAAGTTCCAAAGGCTGGGCCTAATATAGTGTATATAAGAGGTCATATAATAAGTATTGTAGTGATTCCTATGTTGATGATGTAAAGAATATATGTTGGTCTGTGGTGTGTAGTGAGGAGCAAACAGACACTGCACTTGACACATTTATGAAATAGCTTATTCCAGTTACTAATAAGCATGCACCCATTAAGAACATGACTGTAAAAACTGTTAAATCCCAGTGGATTGATGAGGAATTGAAAAATTGTATGGTTGAGAGGGATGAGGCAAAAGGTATGGCAAATAGGTCTGGCTGCCCAATCGATTGGCAAACGTACTGCAAATTGAGAAATCATGTGACTAAACTAAATAAAAATAAAAATAAACTACACTATGAAACAAAAATATATGAATTAAAGAATGGTGGTAAAAAGCTTTGGAGCACCTTAAATGAAATTTTGGGCAAAAAGGCAAAACTCAGCTCCATCATTCATTGAACCACATGGCTTAATCATCACAAAACCCACTGATATTGCCAACTACTTTAATAAGTAGTTAAATAGTCAATAATCAATTTATAACGTTTTTGACAACAATTTTTCTGGATTTTTTTATTGTTATTCTTTCTCTCACTGTTCAAATAAATCTACCATTAAAATTGTCTTTGTCAGTAGGCAAACGTACAAAATCAGCAGGGGGTTAAATACATTTTTCCCCTCACTGTATATCCTAGTCCCTATATCCCCTATATCCTAGTCTCTATATCCTCTATATCCTAGTCTCTATATCCTAGTCTCTATATCCTCTATATCCTAGTCTCTATATCCTAGTCTCTATATCCTCTATATCCTAGTCTCTATATCCTCTATATCCTAGTCTCTATCCTCTATATCCTAGTCTCTATATCCTAGTCTCTATATCCTCTATATCCTAGTCTCTATATCCTAGTCTCTATATCCTATATATCCTAGTCTCTATATCCTAGTCTCTATATCCTCTATATCCTAGTCTCTATATCCTAGTCTCTATATCCTAGTCTCTATATCCTCTATATCCTAGTCTCTATATCCTCTATATCCTAGTCTCTATATCCTCTATATCCTAGTCTCTATATCCTAGTCTCTATATCCTCTATATCCTAGTCTCTATATCCTCTATATCCTAGTCTCTATATCCTAGTCTCTACATCCTAGTCTCTATATCCTAGTCTCTATATCCTCTATATCCTAGTCTCTATATCCTCTATATCCTAGTCTCTATATCCTCTATATCCTAGTCTCTATATCCTAGTCTCTATATCCTCTATATCCTAGTCTCTATATCCTCTATATCCTAGTCTCTATATCCTCTATATCCTAGTCTCTATATCCTCTATATCCTAGTCTCTATATCCTCTATATCCTAGTCTCTATATCCTAGTCTCTATATCCTAGTCTCTATATCCTCTATATCCTAGTCTCTATATCCTCTATATCCTAGTCTCTATATCCTCTATATCCTAGTCTCTATATCCTAGTCTCTATATCCTCTATATCCTAGTCTCTATATCCTCTATATCCTAGTCTCTATATCCTAGTCTCTACATCCTAGTCTCTATATCCTAGTCTCTATATCCTCTATATCCTAGTCTCTATATCCTCTATATCCTAGTCTCTATATCCTCTATATCCTAGTCTCTATATCCTAGTCTCTATATCCTCTATATCCTAGTCTCTATATCCTAGTCTCTATATCCTCTATATCCTAGTCTCTATATCCTAGTCTCTATATCCTAGTCTCTATATCCTAGTCTCTATATCCTCTATATCCTAGTCTCTATATCCTCTATATCCTAGTCTCTATATCCTCTATATCCTAGTCTCTATATCCTCTATATCCTAGTCTCTATATCCTCTATATCCTAGTCTCTATATCCTAGTCTCTATATCCTCTATATCCTAGTCTCTATATCCTCTATATCCTAGTCTCTATATCCTAGTCTCTATATCCTAGTCTCTATATCCTAGTCTCTATATCCTAGTCTCTATATCCTCTATATCCTAGTCTCTATATCCTCTATATCCTAGTCTCTATATCCTCTATATCCTAGTCTCTATATCCTCTATATCCTAGTCTCTATATCCTAGTCTCTATATCCTAGTCTCTATATCCTCTATATCCTAGTCTCTATATCCGCTATATCCTAGTCTCTATATCCGCTTGGTGATGCTCCAAACCAGCTGGCCTGGTGGTTCCCTTGGTGATGCTCCAAGCCAGCTGTCCTGGTGGTTCCCTTGGTGATGCTCCAAGCCAGCTGGCCTGGTTGTTCCCTTGGTGATGCCCCAAACCAGCTGGCCTGGTGGTTGCCTTGGTGATGCTCCAAGCCAGCTGGCCTGGTGGTTCCTTGGTGATGCTCCAAGCCAGCTGGCCTGGTGGTTGCCTTGGTGATGCTCCAAACCAGCTGGCCTGGTGGTTGCCTTGGTGATGCTCCAAGCCAGCTGGCCTGGTGGTTGCCTTTGGTGATGCTCCAAGCCAGCTGGCCTGGTGGTTGCCTTGGTGATGCTCCAAGCCAGCTGGCCTGGTGGTTGCCTTGGTGATGCTCCAAGCCAGCTGGCCTGGTGGTTGCCTTGGTGATGCTCCAAGCCAGCTGGCCTGGTGGTTGCCTTGGTGATGCTCCAAGCCAGCTGGCCTGGGGGTTTTGAGTCGCTACGTTACATACTGTACAGAGCATGCTCTGAGATGCAGGTGCTGTGTGTGTGTGTGTGTGTAGTTGAGTGTGTGTGTGTGCGTGTAGTTGAGTGTGTTTATTTTTGTGTTCTTCCCATTGCTGCGTTACACAACTCTTTCCACCCTGGGGCCTGAGAACTGGGCTGATGATTTTATATGCAACAGTCATATTGAGCAGTTTGTCTCTCTTTCTCTCTTTCCCTCTCTCACTCCCCCCATCTCTCTCTCTCTTTCTCTCTCTCGGTCTCCCGCTTTCTCTCTTTCTCCCTTTACCTCTTCCGTTCTCTCTCTCTCCCTCTCTCCCTCTCTTTTTTCATGTTTCTCTCTCACCATCTGTTCATGTGCTCAGTGATTGCTGCAGACAGACTTTTCCAAACCTTGGTTCATTTTACGTGTCACGTAATTCATCATCGGTGAGTGAGTCTTGGAAGAGTTCAGCTTCTTAGAAACATACAAACCCAAACTTAAGAGTTGAACCTAAACTCACACTCAAACTATGGGTTCCTCGTTCAGTAGTGGGAGGGTTGGGGTGTGTGTGTGTGTGTGTGTGATGTGGGGTCAGATTGAAGCCCAGAAGGAGCAGTCATCATAATCTCACAAAGCTGAGTAGCAGGAGTTGTTCTTGCTCCTGCTGAAAAATGAGGGAAGGATTGTGAGGGAGAGATTCTGACGGAGGGAATGTGAGGGTGGGATTCTGAGGGAGGGATTGTGAGGGATTGTGAGGGAGAGATTGTGAGGGAGGGATTGTGAGGGAGGGAATGTGAGGGAGGGATTGTGAGGGAGGGATTGTGCTGGAGGAATTGTGAGGGAGGGATTGTGAAGGAGGGATTGTGAGGGAGGGAATGTGAGGGAGGGATTGTGAGGGAGGGATTGTGCGGGAGGAATTGTGAGGGAGGGATTGTGAAGGAGGGATTGTGAGGGAGGGAATGTGAGGGAGGGATTGTGAGGGAAGGATTGTGAGGGAGATATTCTGAGGGAGGGATTCTGAGGGAGGGATTGTGAGGGAGGGATTGTGAAGGAGGGATTGTGAGGGAGGGAATGTGAGGGAGGGATTGTGAGGGAAGGATTGTGAGGGAGATATTCTGAGGGAGGGATTCTGAGGGAGGGATTGTGAGGGAGGGATTCAGAGGGAGGGATTCTGAGGGAGGGATTGTGATGGAGGGATTGTGAGGGAGGGATTCAGGAAATTGTGTCTCAGGAAAGTGTGTCTCAGGAAAATGTGTGTGAACAAAGGGCCCATACATCAATAGCTGCAACCTGATCTTACCAGGCAGCTTCTGAATTCCATAAATGTGTTTTGTGGTTTCAGGGGGAAAGGGAGTGTAGGCATGGGAGGGGGTTAATGGGATGGAAGGGAGGAGAGGGGTGTTTTTGGCTCCTGGATTATTTTGGTTTAGTATTAAAAAGGAATAAAGGAACATGAGAGTTGTGGGAGAGGAGTTGGTTTCAGGGTCTAGATGTCTTTTTAAAACAGGGTTCTATTTGGAGTTCTATTTGGAGTTCTATTTGGAGTTCTATTAGGGGGTTCTGTCTTACCGTGAGTTTCAGGACCAACCATGCATTCATTGAGCATTGCTATTCTTCAACAGGGGCTGTTAGGTCAGGGTGTTTGTCTGGCTGTGAAACCATTGAGCACCAGCACCCTTCTCCATCTTATGTGACCCAACAGCACTGGGGGCTGTCTGCAAATCCATTGGATGCCAAACGTTCTCAGCTGTCTGGAAAGCCATTGAACACCATCACGTTTTCAGCTCCCGAGACCCAGCTGACTGACCTTTTCCTTTGTCCTCATGTCTCCTCTCTCTGATAGGAGTCTGACAGAGAGTGATAGCAGAGCCCCGTAGTCATGACTCCTCTCTCTGATAGGAGTCTGACAGAGAGTGATAGCAGAGCCCCGTAGTCATGACTCCTCTCTCTGATAGGCTCTGACAGGGAGGGATAGCATCAGCCCCGTAGAGACCACATTCTCCCTGATCACTTGTCAGTACACATTAGCCCCATTCACAGCCAGCTAACGCTATGGGCAATTCCCATTCACCGCTAATGCCCATTCCCCAAACATACTGTGTCCCAAATAGCACCCTATTCCCTATATAGTCCCCATAGAGCCCTGGTCAAAAGTAGTGCACTATATAGGTATTAGGATGCCATAAGTTTGTCAGCACTAACTCTCCTGTTTGTTGAAGCTGCCCCACTGATGTCATTACAACCTAGCTAAACTGTTCTCTGAGCAGTTCACTGAAGATGAGATAAAATAAACAACAACTATAACACAAATGATTTCTACACCTTGTGTATCAAAGGTAGTAGGGCTAGGAATGGTCTGGTCTGGGAAAGCAGTTAGGGAGAAAACCCTGAGATGGAGCCAAGGGGAATGTATTGGAGTGAGAGAGAAAAATAGAAAAATGGCGTCCGGTTTGTATTATGTGTTGAGAGGAAAGTCAGGTGGAAAAGGAGAGACCCTGGGAAAGAGGAGCGTGAAACATTTTCACCAAGGCTACTGTAGGCCTTTCTGTTGTTTAAAGTGTGATGATGTATTATTACAACGTTCAATTGCTTCGTGGCTAGCCCATCGACCGTCTCATTTTCCATTGGAAGAAGTGTTGTTGTACAGATTCTTCTCTTTGACCACAACCACCTGTTTAGTCTCAAGGCTAGATAACATTCCTCCTCACTAGGGCCGGGCTGGAGCTAGGGTGGAGAGAGATGACAGGGGAGCCAATGAGAGAGAAAGGGGAGATGGAGTGAGGGATGGTTGGCCTTCACGATAATCTTACTGCTGACTTGGGGAAAAACTGTTGAGCTGCTGTCATGTCACTTCTCCCTCTCCCCTCCCCTCCTCCCCCTCTCCTCTCCTCCCCCTCCCCCTTCTCTCCTCTCCCTCCCCCTTCTCTCCTCTCCCTCTCCCTCCTCTCCTTCGCCCCCTCTCCCACCCCCTTCTCTCCTCTCCCCCTCCCCCATCTCTCCTCTCCCCCTCCCCCCTCCCCTCTCCCCCTCCTTTCCCTCGCCCTCTCCCCTTCCCTTCCCTCTCCCCCTCCCTCTCCTTTCCCTCTCCCCTCCCTCTCCTTTCCCTCTCCCCCCTCTCCCTCCCTCTCCCCCCTCCTTTCCCTCTCCCCCCCTTTCCCTCGCCCTCTCCCCCTCCCCCCTCTCTCCCTCTCCCCCTCTCCCTCTCCCCCTCTCCCTCTCTCCCTCTCCCTACTTCTCCAGTAGTTCCACCGGGCCTCAAAACAAACAGCAGGAGAGGAGCAAGGTAATGAGGGAGGAATGAAAGAGTGCAGTGTGTGGAAGCCCAGACTGCTCTTGGTCAGCTGCAGGAGGATGGGTAAGACTGCAGGAGGATGGGTAAGAAGGAGGATGGGTAAGACTGCAGGAGGATGGGTAAGACTGCAGGAGGATGGGTAAGACGACAGGAGGATGGGTAAGACTGCAGGAGGATGGGTAAGATGACAGGAGGATGGGTAAGACTGCAGGAGGATGGGTAAGACTACAGGAGGATGGGTAAGACTGCAGGAGGATGGGTAAGACTGCAGGAGGATGGGTAAGACGACAGGAGGGTGGGCTGAGGTCACCACCAAGCGGCTGAGGCTCGGTGAACCACCGCCTCAACCCTACCAACTCGCTCCGAGGCCCCTCTGTTGTCACGTGTTGCTGACGAAACTCTGAGGGTGACTTCAGTGGCGAGGGGATCAATAAACCCATCAACTTCGGGACACACTAGTGACTTGAATGATGCAATTCATGTTCCACTTTTAAATAATAAAATGAGCATGAAATTCAAATGAACAAACCCCCGTCATCTACAAAATATTAACAGTAACATTGATTTGTGTCAAGTCTCAACATCAGACATAAACAAATGCACGTGTCATATAATTAGGCACGCCTCTCCATTCTTTTGTATGGACGCCTCTCCATTATTTTTTTTACATTAAAAATAACGCAGTGCATTATGGGATTCCACTTCGCTATGAAGCCGGCAGCGTTGCAATGCTCAGTCGAAGTGCCTACCGGAGGGGCTAATTAGCCCCTACACCATCGATCATTTTCACTCCCTCAGCTTTGGGACACTTGTGCAAATGGAGGAGGTTCGAATGGGCGAGGGGAAGGGGTGATTTGGGATTCGGCCACTCTCTTCTCCTAATGCATGGAGATAGTTAGACGACTCTTCTTTGTATCTGTCCCATTATGGTGTCTGTGACAGCATGTGCCATTCAGGCCATCTCCATTTTGAAGTAGTAGATTTTATTCTTCTACTATATCTATGAGTTGGTAAACCAACTGAAAGGGTGCATACTGCCACCTGGAGGGTGTTGTTTGAACAGGTATAAAGCCAATGTTTTGAAGTCCCACCCAGATGACTACTTTAAAATGGTGAAATTCCTCAATGGCGCTGCCCTTGCTATAAACAGGCTTTTGGGTCCTCGGAGGCCTCGATCTCTAAGTCGTAATGTGACTGTTGCATTGTGGGTGGTGACCTCTAGGCACTTTAACAAACATGGCTTGTGATTTGGTTTGGTGTTGAGGCTTCGGTTCAAGGGAGACAACGACTCCAATGCACTGACTACTCTTATGGATTTTTTTTTTTTTTTAAACACCAAAATACAAGACGATCAACTGTGCCAGCCATCATGTCTTTGCTTAATTTCTCATCTTCTCAAATAGCAAAATCTGGCGTGAACATAGAGTATGTCTTCAAAATCACCAGTAAAACAATATGATGAGGACCACAGTGTAATATAAAAGTAATTCCAGAGGTAACAGACGTAGACACACATTAACATTACATCAATCGTATGACACCGTATGACAACACCAGAGGAAATATCTGCCATTTAAAGAAAAAAAGCAATATCTCACAAAATCTGTTACGTAATAGTTTTTTTCAGATCAATGTTTTCCAGCATATTGTGTTTGGGTCCCTTTTTTTTTTTTTTTTTTTTTTTAAACCTGTCAAGAAAGTCTTCAAAGAGAGCAGCAGTGTGGTTAATGTTTAGTATCTACAATAATATCCTCCTCCATCCATAAAGGTCCCTCCTCCCTCCACTCCGTTTGCAATAGAAGCAAACAAAATATGGTCACTGCTGTGTCGGTCGGCCCCCCCCCCCCCCAGTTTGTTTGTAGGAAGGGAAGGAAACCCAGTTAGAAAACTTTAAAAGGAAACTACTAACTCTCTAAACTGAACAAATAAAAAAAAAAAGAGTGAAGAAGGAAGAAGTTACGATGCCAAAGTCTAGCATGACGAATACAAATAACCTGGATGGTGGTAGTCTGGTCCTCTACAGGTAGGCAGGCTGGCTGGCTCTAGTGTCCCACTACAGGCCCCCCTTACGTGGGCCATTCCCCCTACCCTACTCCCAGGCTTCGGACCTACTCCCGGCCTCCTCAGCTGCATTTGCAGGACTTGACGATCATGTTGGATAGCTGCTCTACTTTGGGGGTGCGTCCAGAGTAGTAGAGGATGGTAAGGGGCTCCAGGTCCTGGGGAACGCAGCAGGGAGACGCCGAGGCCTCTGGGTTCAGAGTGTTATACAGGCTCAGCAGCTATGGATGGACAGGAAAGAGACCAGGGCATAAAATATCATTTTTGTCCACCAGCCACTCAGATGTTTTACCAGCCCAAATATTTTTCTGCTTCTAAAATTACACCAACAAAACACACACACAAAAAAAAAAACTGATGAACATGCTTTGTAATTTTTCTAAAACAATAAATGTATTACTAGTAAGAAGTAACTAATGTGGTATATTGAATAATTACATTTTTTGTGACCTGAGTCTTTTAACCAAAATATCACAGATGAGACAAAATATGTTCACCTGTCCCTTTAAGGGCGGGAGGTTACCGTGGTAGCGCGACTCGAGTCATGTTTGTGCCTGTGAGATTGAGTCTGACTAGTAGAAGTGTTGTCGTCTCTTCCCTAGCAGTTGAAACGCAAACATAGAAAAACAACCTAGCTTGTGAACAAAACAATGTAAATAGCCAAGAAACACAAGGACAAAGTCTCACTTCAGTAGACTTTAGTTTCAAGTAAATTAAACCAATTTTTATGCCTGTGCACAGCGCTTCTAAAAATGAATCTCACTCAGCTCTTCCGGTGCGCACAGCTCCCAGCCAGGCAGTGTTGCAGAGCGAGGTGGAAAAGGCTATATATGATTCGTAGTTATTTGACTTTGTGCGATTAATTTACCAGCTATGAAACAACACAGCGGATATACTTTGAGAACAGCTACCGCAGCATTTATTTTACTATAAATGTGATCAAACTTGACTTTTTATTCACAAATGCAAGTGAAATGCTCGGGACGGTGGAGCCCTGAGCACCCGCCAACGTGACTGGTGAAATAGACATCTTACCCGCCAATGCGTGTAACTTGCCTAGTTAAATAAAGGTAAGAAATAAAAAATAAAAGCCAAAAACCTACCCGCATTTGGCAGGTGGCGGGTGTTAATTTTAGTCCCTGAAGGAGACATTTAAGTGTTTCTGATGTGGAAGCTGAAATGTGGATTAATGTTGATTAATGTGCAACTGTCCCTGTCAACTAAATTGCGTAAATAAGTCAATCCTGGCAGATCAGAATTTTATTCTGGTTGAGTTCTGTGTATGATGTAATTTTGCTGTCTCACTGTACCTATTGAGCAGCTACCTAGCTAGCCTGTCTTTTTCTTGTCATTATAGCCTTGTGGTTATTTGCGCCAATTGCCCTCACCTGTGTGTGTGTGGTTATCAGATTGCCCTCACCTGTGTGTGTGTGTGTGTGAGTGGTGTTAGATTGCCCTCACCTGTGTGTGTGTGGTTATCAGATTGCCCTCACCTGTGTGTGTGTGTGTGTGGTTATCAGATTGCCCTCACCTGTGTGTGTGGTTATCAGATTGCCCTCACCTGTGTGTGTGTGGTGTCGGAGCTCCTCAGGTAGGGGCAGGGTCCAGAGCAGTAGTTAGCGAAGTATCCTTTAGGCTCGTGGATCCACTTCCAGTCCAGGTCCCGACGGAAGTCGATGTAGAGACGACGAACACAGCAGTTCTCCTCAACAGTGCTGGGAAAGGAGCACAACTAACTATGGTGAATCACTCATACATTTACATTTTAGTCATTTTGCAGACGCTCTTATCCAGAGCGACTTACAGTTAGTGAGTGCATACATTTTTTCATACTGGCCCCCCCCGTGGGAAACGAACCCCATACCTTGTCACTTATACAACAATGGTAGCCAGCTTTGATAACTGTTCAGTTACACCTCAAGATTTTTCTTGTTAACACACAACTTTAGTTAGTCAGCTGAAGTTGCAATTAAGTTATTCAAGTTTATCTCGTCTTGATCAACCAACACACGTAGAATGGTTTCAGATTGAACACATGGGAAGGTTAGCTCATTGATCCTCCTTCTGCTGCTGTTGTTGTTTATGTACAAGAAACTACTGCTGACTTGTTTAGAAACCCCACAGAGTCTAAGGCGCCTTTCAGGATTTGACAACCGACAGGTGGAAACAGAAGTGACAGAAGTAAGGGTCCTTACGAGAAACAGTAGTTGGTGTCCAGGGCCCGTTTGCGTCTGCGTGGCTGTGAGTCGAGGCGGTGAGGAGGGATCATCATGAGGAGGAGGTGAGGCAGGTGCTGCTGCTCCTTCCTCTTCTTCAGACGACCCAGGTCCCAACGACCCAGCTCCTCGTACTCCTCTTCCACACCTGCAGCAGAGAGAGAGGTCAGAGGTCAGTCATTACATTTCAGCCAGTACATGTCAGACATTTTGTATGTTTCTCCCCTGCAGCAGAGAGAGAGAGAGAGGTCAAAGGTCAGTCATTACAATACAACTTTATTAATCCCAGAGAGGCAATTCGTTCAAATAGTACACACACACACACACACACACACACACACACACACACACACACACACACACACACACACACACACACACACACACACACACACACACACACACACACACACACACACACACACAGACGGGCAGTATAAGAACTACAATATCAACACTTGAGGCATCAATTAAAATGTGCATGGTGCAATTTAAGAAACTAAAAAGTTCACGGAAGCCACAGTTGTTAATTAATGTCAGGGTTAAACTATCTCTAGAATTGTCCCTAGATCTTCCTTGATGGTCCTGTTAACCAGGTGGAGGGCCTTGATGGTCCTGTTAACCAGGTGGAGGGCCTCGATGGTCCTGTTAACCAGGTGGAGGGCCTCGGGCTCAAACGAGGCCCTGCCCCTATTGGTGGAGCACTTCAGACAGCGCAGGCGGCGTCCAAGGGGGGAGCAATTTGAACTGCGTGTTGAGGACATGGGTGCTGTCCCCCAGGATGCCATAGGCCTTCCTCCTGGCCTGCTGCTCAGTTACTGAGCTAGTCCTTCTGTGACTTTGTCTTGTAAAGCCTTTTAAAAATGTTAGTGTTTTTTGAATGTCAGTTCAAAGTTCAGTTTGTCAAAAGGAACACAGATGCAGCTCAGGAAGCTGTCAGTGTGTGGGGGACTCAGGAAGCTGTCAGTATGTGGGGGACTCAGGAAGCTGTCAGTATGTGGGGGACTCAGGAAGCTGTCAGTATGTGGGGGACTCAGGAAGCTGTCAGTATGTGGGGGACTCAGGAAGCTGTCAGTATGTGGGGGACTCAGGAAGCTGTCAGTATGTGGGGGACTCAGGAAGCTGTCAGTATGTGGGGGACTCAGGAAGCTGTCAATATGTGGGGGACTCAGGAAGCTGTCAGTATGTGGGGGACTCAGGAAGCTGTCAGTATGTGGGGGACTCAGGAAGCTGTCAGTATGTGGGGGACTCAGGAAGCTGTCAGTATGTGGGGGACTCAGGAAGCTGTCAGTATGTGGGGGACTCAGGAAGCTGTCAGTATGTGGGGGACTCAGGAAGCTGTCAGTATGTGGGGGACTCAGGAAGCTGTCAGTATGTGGGGGACTCAGGAAGCTGTCAGTATGTGGGGGACTCAGGAAGCTGTCAGTATGTGGGGGACTCAGGAAGCTGTCAGTATATAATTATAAATAAATAATTAGTCATTTAGCAGACGCTCTTATCCAGAGCGACTTACAGGAGCAATTAGGGTTAAGTGCCTTGCTCAAGGGCACATCGACAGATTTTTCACCTAGTCGGTTCGGGGATTAGAACCAGCGACCTTTCGGTTACTGGCACAACGCTCTTAACCACTAAGCTACCTGCCGCCCTATATGTGTGTATGTGGGGGACAGAGCAAGACTTGCAGTTCACTGTCAGTAATTGGGTGGTAACAACAAAGGACTTGATGTTTTCCCGGAAAAGACCTCACAAGGAAGAGAATGTTATGCCTACTGACCTTTGAACTTGACCTCCAGCACTTCGTTCACATTGTCGATGATGTCACCGTTGGGGTTGAAGGTGTGGCAGGGGCAGTGCACGCTGATCTCCAGACCCAGGTTGGTCTCTGAGAGGAGATAGGCATCACGTCAATCAATTAGTGCTTAGCGATTAACCGACATTTTGGTAATTCTTCGGTTTTTAACAAACGAATTCACCGACGTCGGTTCAATTATCTGAATTCCATTTTGTTCGGTTTTTTTTTCTTTCTGTGAGCACTGTGTGCAGTTTCTGTAGAGATAAATCAGATCAAGCCTGAACTGTGCGATGTATTAGGGAGTTGTAGTTTCCAACAGGCCAATATTCTACACTGAACAAAAATATAAACGCAAGATGTAAAGTGTTGGTCCCATGTTTCATGAGCTGAAATAAAAGATCCCAGAAATGTTCCATATGCACAAAAATATAATTCTCTTAAATTGTGTTTACATCCTTGTTAGTGAGCATTTCCCCTTTGCTAAAATAATCCATCCACCTGACAGGTGTGGCAAATCAAGAAGCTGATTAAACAGCATGATCATTACACAGGTGCATCTTGCGTTGGGGACAATAAAAGGCCACTCTAAAATGTGCAGTTTTGTCACACAACACAATGCCACAGATGTCTCAAGTTTTGAGGGAGCGTGCAATTGGCATGCAGACTGTAGGAATGTCCACCAGAGCTGTTGCCAGAGAATTGAATGTTCATTTCTCTACCATAAGCCGCCAACGTTGTTTTAGAGAATTTGGCAGTACGTTCAACCGGCCTCACAACCGCAGACCACGTGTAACGACGCCAGCCCAGGACCTCCACATCTGACTTCTTCACCTGCGGGATCGTCTGAGACCAGCCACCCAGACATCTGATGAAACTGAGGAGTATTTCTGTCTGTAATAAAGCCCTATTGTGGGTAAAAACATATTCTGATTGGCTGAGCCTGGCTCCCCAGTGGGTGGGCCTATGCCCTCCCAGGCCCACCCATGGCTGCACCCCTGCCCAGTCATGTGAAATCCATAGATTAGGGCCTAATGAATTTATTTCAATTGACTGATTTCCTTATATTAACTGTAAAATCGTTGAAATTGTTGCACGTTGTGTTTTATATTTTTGTTCCGTATACATAGTTTAATGCAGGAAATGTGGTAATTAACTACGACAATAATCCATTGCACGGCCGCTTAAGCTTGTCAGGTCTGTGAGGAGCAGACATGGAGACTGAGAACAGAGAACGCGCGATCGAGAGGAAGAGAAAGCAGTTGCGTTTTACGAGCCTGAAAATACATTAAGTGATTGATAGTTGGTATTCAGCAGTCATAAAAGTATGTGTCACGCCCTGGCTCTGGGGACTCTAGTATGTTGAGCCAGGGTGTGAGTTTTCATTTGTTTATGTTCTAGTTGTTGTATATCTATGTTGGCCAGGGTGGCTCCCAATCAGAGACGGCTGTAGCTCGTTGTCTCTGATTGGGAGTCATACTTAGGTAGCCGTTAGGCATTCATTATTTGTGGTTTCTTGTTCTTATTTGGTTTGTGTTATACCGTAGACGTCGCGTTATCGTCTGTTGTTTTGATCGTGTGATCATTCTCTAAATAAATATGTTCACCCTCAACGCTGCGCCTTGGTCCTCCTCCTTAGACGATCGTGACAGAAGAAACCACCAAGATGTGACCAAGCAGCGTGTCCAGGAGCCATCGCCAGGGAGATCCCTAACAGATCTCCTTCGCCTCCTCGACTGGGTCAAGCCGAGTGAGGAAGAGAAGGGCTTGACATTGTGGCAGAAGGGCGAAAGGCTGGCGAGGGACATGGAGACCGGGTCCACGGGTAGGGGAGACGCCCAGAAATTTTTTTAGGGGGTCTAACGCCGTGGGACGACGGGCCAGCAGGAGACCGCGGCAGAGCGGCCCAGCGGATTGGCAGAGGAGGCCGCCAGGCTACGGGGGCCACTGGTCGAAGAGGGGGTGGAAGATGTAGAGGCACGGCGAGAGGTACTGGCGTGTGTTGCCAGTCCGGTCCGGCCTGTTCCTGATCCCCACGTAGGGCCAGTGGTGTGTGTTCCCAGTACGGTCCGGCCTGTTCCTGCCACTGCACCAAGTCTGTGGTGCGCGTCGCCAGCCCAGTCCGGCCCATTCCTGCTCCCCGCACCAAGTCAGTGGTGCGTTTCGTCAGCCCTGTCCGGCCCGTTCCTGCTCTCCGCACTAAGTCTGTGGTGCGCGTCGCCAGCCCAGTCCGGCCCATTCCTGCTCCCCGCACCAAGTCTGTGGTGCGTTTGGCCAGCCCCTGTCCGGCCCCTTCCTGCTCCCGCACCCAAGTCTGTGGTGCGTTTCGTCAGCCCTGTCCGGCCCGTTCCTGCTCCCCGCACCAAGTCAGTGGTGCGCTCGTCAGCCCGGTCCGGCCCGCCCCTGCTCCCGCACCAAGTCAGTGGTGCGTTTCGCCAGCCCGGCTCGGCCCGCTCCTGCTCCCCACACCAAGCCAGTGGTGTGCGTGCCAGTCCGGCACGGCCCGTGCCTGTTCCACCGGTGGCGGGTCCGGCACCGGTCAGGTGCTGCGTCACGCCGGAGCTAGAGCAATCCGCTCCACTAGTGTTCAGTTCAGCTCTGGTCAGCAGGGCCAGACCGGACCAGGGGTACTTTGGGGGTTAGAGAAGGAGTGGGGGTCATGTCCGAGCCGGATCCGCCGCCGAGGCGGAGTGCCCACCCGGTCCCTCCCCTGTTGTATTTGGTTGGCGCGGTCGGAGTCCGCGCCTTTAGGGGGGGGTACTGTCACGCCCTGGCTCTGGGGACTCTAGTATGTTGAGCCAGGGTGTGAGTTTATTTGTTTATGTTCTAGTTGTTGTATATCTATGTTGGCCAGGGTGGCTCCCAATCAGAGACGGCTGTAGCTCGTTGTCTCTGATTGGGAGTCATACTTAGGTAGCCGTTAGGCATTCATTATTTGTGGTTTCTTGTTCTTATTTGGTTTGTGTTGTACCGTAGACGTCGCGTTATCGTCTGTTGTTTTGATCGTGTGATCATTCTCTAAATAAATATGTTCACCCTCAACGCTGCGCCTTGGTCCTCCTCCTTAGACGATCGTGACAGTATGCCTTATTTACTTTGAAGAATTACTAAAAATAGTGATTTTGTCAGACAGCAGCTCTATAGAGATGAGATGACTTAGAATGAAATAATAAAGCCGTCAAATAAAACAAACGTAATATACAACTGAAATATTGTAATAAAGTAATGTGAATATATGATGGTTAATAAGTGATAAGCAGTAATGGTCAGTCACTACCATCATGGGACTTTTATTTGAATAATTGTTTTATTCTCTGTTACAGCATTCAATCCACATAATGCATAGTGCATTTCATTATTATTATTATTATAATATTTTATTTTTTGCCGAAACCGAACCGACCTCAAAAAAGCACAAATTGCTCAGCACTACAATCAATTAATTAATCAATTGTGGTCACCTCTGTACATCAGCCACTCCCGTACTGCCTCTGTCACGTCGAAGGAGACCCATTCTGGCGTTCCCTTGGTCAGCACGTTCTTGGCTCCAATGTAGCGCTGCTTAGCTATGTGCTCGTCTGGCCTCAGGATCTGAAAGCCAAGGGTAGGTGAGTTACTGTATATGAACGATACAGAGCCGCTACACTGATCCAATAACAACTGATGCTATTGGAACTTGAGAAGCGTAAAGAAACTCCACAATAAGGATGTCATTTCTGGCATTACTACATGGCACCACATGTCATATTCTAGAGCAGAGGCTTTAGAGACAGATGCTTGTAGAAGGTTTGGGGTACATTCAGTTTTCAATTCAAAAAGTGAATCGGCATCCAAAAAAAAAGGCTAAATTAAACTCTCAAACAGTGGAAGCTACTCAGAGGAGGAAGTGGAGGACCATCCTCCTCAGTGAATTTGATAAAAATCAAATTGTAAAACATTTAAGTTATCCTTTTTAGATAAAACTATACTAAATATATTCACGTCACCAAATAATTGATTAAAACACACAATTTTGCAAAGAAGATCTACAGTCGCCTCAACCACACTCTGTACAGTAGCACCATGGTATAGCCGGAGGACAGCTAGCTTCCGTCCTCCTCTGGGTACATTGACTTAAATACAAAACCTAGGAGGCTCATGGCTCTCACCCCCTTCCATAGACTTACACAGTAATTATGACAACTTCTGGAGGACGTCCTCCAACCTATCAGAGCTCTTGCAGCATGAACTGACATTTTGTCCACCCAATCAAAGGATCAGAGAATGAATCTAGTACTGAAAGCATAAAGATACAGCTAGCTAGCACTGCAGTGCATAAAATGTGGTGAGTAGTTGACTCAAAGACAGAGAAAAGACTAGTTGAACAGTTTAACAAATTAATTTCTTCCAAAATGAATGACAAGCAAGAGAGAAATTTCTTCATTTTTTAAAACTTTTACTTACTTAGCTAGCAAATGCAGCTATCTAGTTCAGCCTACTGAAACACCCTGCTCAAACAGAGGGATGCTATGTTAGCTAGCTGGCTATGACTTTCCATCACAAAACTGGAACTCTTCCAAGTCAAGGTAAGCTTTTGGTTTTACAAATGTATTGCCACCGGGGCCCGCCGGTATAACTGCTTACTGACTGTACACTGTAACGTTACTGCATGATTGTAGTGGGTTTACAAACACGTTAGTTCTATTAGCTATGTTGACTATGACGTTTATTTTAGCTAATATGGGGACAACGATAAAGGCTGTGTGTAGCGGTTATGATATGGTTTGGCTTGGAAAGGTTTTTATGCCTGGTCACATACAGCTGATGTGTTCTGCATTAAAGTCCACAAGCGAAGGGACAAGGTGAGAGGAGGAGAGAGCATAGATGCGAGAAGGAATACAAAATGGCTGCTATGAAAGTGAACTGTGTTTACGTGTGATCAGGGATGTAGTCCCCTGTAGCTCAGTTGGTAGAGCATGGCGCTTGCAATGCCAGGGTTGTGGGTGCGTTTCCCACGGGGGGCCAGTATGAAAATGTATGCACTCGCTAACTGTAAGTCGCTCTGGATAAGAGCGTCTGCTAAATGACTAAAATGTCAAATGTATTAATTCCGCCAATTCTGTTGAAAAACGTTTCTTAAACGGAACAAAATGGGGATAAATACCTGAATTTGTCCAATAGAAACTCTCGTTTGCAACTGTTGAACTAATGATTACACCGTATATCAGCTAAATGCAGGGAAGAGTGTGCAAGCCGGTATTGAATGTCACTGTCTGTCCATGTGTCACCTCAAATTAGTCTCTCGACCTGTGTGCACCTACATTGTAGACTTTATTTCATAGGCTAGGTTATAGCAACCTCATGATGGGTACAGGGATAATTTGACTAAAATGTCAAATGTATTAATTCCGCCGATTCTGTTGAAAAACTTTGAAAATGATTACTCTGACCAATACTGTAATCATACCTGAAGGAATATTAGTGTGAATGTCTTAATGTTCATCGATAATGTCATTATTGTAGCCAGATAACATGGTTCCTTTTTAACAGGTATGTTAAATGGACAGAGCAGACCTATCCACAGGGAGGAAAGGAGAGTAACCTTTCTGTGCTTTTGGAGAGAGCTGTGATGCGCTTCACAGAGGAAAATACATATCACAATGACAGCCGTTATGTTGACCTATGGATCAAGTTTGTAAGTAACCCTTGTCCTTTTTTCATACAACTTTATCATGTATTAAGTAGTATAGGTAGGCATCGAGGGCTGTTGTGGGTAGCTGTTGTGTAGTTATTGTAGGTTACTTTTGTATTCGGCGGTGCCGGGTGTAGCACGAAGCTAGCTAGCTAACTCACCTCCTGGATTAGCTGGCGAGTTGCTATTAGCAACGGTTGCAACTAAAAACAATATCCTTTTAGCCAGCTACATTCGTTCGCAGCGACGCCGTTTTTCAAACAAAGTCAACACAGTAGCCATTGCTAGCCAGCCAACACTACCAGCTGGCTGTACTGTGGTAGCTAAATACAATATCTTTGTGCTAGCTACCCAACGTTTAATCATTGCTGCGTTATGAAAGGTAAGCTTGGCTTCTTATATGGTGTTGAGTTAAGCTTAAACCATGTATTTAGATTGTAGGTAGGTATTGTAGTTTGGTATTATAGGCAGCTTACTCAGGTAGTTATTGAAGGTTATTGTAGGTAATTATTGTAGGTAAGGACTGTATTCGGCGGACCCCGGCGAAGCACGAGCTAGCTTACCCACTACTTGGACCAACAAAGCTAGCTAGCTAGCTAGCGGGTAGCTACTGGTAACTTTTGCAACTGTGGTTAATTGTTTCCAATGTTATTTCATGCTTAAGAGTACCTGTGATTGAGCCAGCTAGCTGCTACCATTCAGCTGTTTTTCTAACCTCATCCGAGGCATTAACGTTAGGTGGTTGGTAGCTGCTGTACTTAATTACAGCTACTGATAACAGTCTGCTGTAGTTTACAACAATTCTAATTTCTAAAGTGGAAGTTGGGAGAGTTTTACTCGGGTGGTTCAGTGAAACAATTATAGTTTCTGAGGTGGAAGTTGGGAGAGTTATATATATATATTTTTTTTTTGGTGAGGAGGCCTGCTCTCTCCTTTCCCTGATGTTTAGTTCATTTCATTCCGATCTCCTCTGCATTATTGTAGCCATCTGCTGCAGCCTGTCAACTATGCCTCTGCCTATCCCTGTTCTCTCCTCTCCGCACAAGCTACACAAACGCCTCACACCGCGTGGCTGCTGCCTCTCTAACCTGGTGGTCCCTGCACGCACCACACACCTGGAGTTCCAGGTCTCAGGCAGCCTCTGGAACTGCCGTTCTGCCGCCAACAAGGCTGACTTCATCCCAGCCTATGCTACCCTCCAGTCCCTCGACTTCCTGGCGCTGACGGAAACGTGGATTACCACTGAAAACACTGCTACTCCTACTGCTCTCTCCTCATCTGACCATGTGTTCTCGCATACCCCGAGAGCATCTGGTCAGAGGGGTGGTGGCACAGGAATCCTCATCTCTCCCAAGTGGTCATTCTCAATTTTTCCCCTAACCCATCTGTCTATCTCCTCATTTGAATTCCACACTGTCACAGTCACTAGCCCATTTAAGCTTAATATCCTTGTCATCTATCGCCCTCCAGGTTCCCTTGGAGAGTTCATCAATGAGCTTGACGCCTTGATAAGTTCCTTTCCTGAGGATGGCTCACCCTTCACAGTTTTGGGGGATTTCAACCTCCCCACGTCTACATTTGACTCATTTCTCTCTGCCTCCTTCTTTCCACTCCTCTCCTCTTTTGACCTCACCCTCTCACCATCCCCCCCACTCACAAGGCAGGCAATACGCTTGACTTCATCTTTACTAGATGTTGCTCTTCTACTAATCTCACTGCAACTCCCCTCCATGTCTCCGACCACTACTTTGTATCCTTTTCTCTCTCGCTCTCCTCCAACACTACTCACTCTGCCCCTACACAGATGGTAACGCGCCGCCGCAACCTTCGCTCTCTCTCTCCCACTACTCTCTCCTCTTCCATCCTATCATCTCTTCCCTCTGCTCAATCCTTCTCCCTCCAATCTCCTGATTCTGCCTCCTCAACCCTCCTCTCCTCCCTTTCTGCATCCTTTGACTCCCTGTGTCCCCTATCCTCCCGGCCGGCTCGGTCCTCCCCTCCAGCTCTGTGGCTTGATGACTCATTGCGAGCTCACAGAACAGAGCTCCGGGCAGCTGAGCGGAAATGGAAGAAAACTAAACTCCCTGCCGACCTGGCATCTTTTCCTCCCTCCTCTCTACATTTTCTTCATCTGTTTCTGCTGCTAAGGCCACTTTCTACCATTCTAAATTCCAAGCATCTGCCTCTAACCCTAGGAAGCTCTTTGCCACATTCTCCTCACTGCTGAATCCCCCCTCCTCCCTCTCTGTGGATGACTTTGTCAACCACTTTGAAAAAGAAGGTTGACGACATCCGATCCTCGTTTGTTAAGTCTAATGACACTGCTGGTCCTGCTCACTGCCCTACCCTATGCTTTGACTTCTTTCTCCTCTCTCTCACCAGATAAAATCTTGCGACCTTAGTGACTGCAGGCCGCCCAACAACCTGCCCGCTTGACCCCATCCCCTCCTCTCTTCTCCAGACCATCTCCGGTGACCTTCTCCCCCTACCTCACCTCGCTGATCAACTCATCCTTGACCGCTGGCCATGTCCCTTCCGTCTTCAAGAGAGCGAGAGTTGCACCCCTTCTCAAAAAACCAACACTCGATCCCACTGATGTCAACAACTACAGACCAGTATCCCTTCTTTCTTTTCTTTCCAAAACTATTGAGCGTGCCGTCTTTAGCCAACTCTCTTGCTATCTCTCTCAGAATGACCTTCTTGATCCAAACCAGTCAGGTTTCAGGACTGGTCATTCAACTGAGACTGCTCTTCTCTGTGTCACGGAGGCTCTCCGCACTGCTAAAGCTAACTCTCTCTCCTCTGCTCTTGTCCTTCTAGACCTGTCTGCTGCCTTTGATACAGTGAACCATCAGATCCTCCTCTCCACCCTCTCCCGAGCTGGGCATCTCCGGCGCGGCTCACTCCCTGGATTGCGTCCCTACCTGACCGGTCGCTCCTACCAAGTGGCGTGGCGAGAAGCTGTCTCCGCACCACGTGCTCTCACCACTGGTGTCCCCCAGGGCTCAGTTCTAGGCCCTCTCCTTTTCTCCCTATACACCAAGTCACTTGGCTCTGTCATATCCTCACATGGCCTCTCCTATCATTGCTACGCTGACGATACACAACTAATCTTCTCCTTTCCCCCTTCTGATAACCAGGTGGCGAATCGCATCTCTGCATGTCTGGCCGACATATCAGTATGGATGACGGATCACCACCTCAAGCTGAACCCTGGCAAGACGGAGCTGCTCTTCCTCCCGGGGAAGGACTGCCCGTTCCATGATCTCGCCATCACGGTTGACAACTCCGTTGTGTCCTCCTCCCAGAGTGCGAAGAGCCTTGGCGTGACCCTGGACAACACCCTGTCGTTCTCCGCTAACATCAAGGCGGTGACCCGATCCTGCAGGTTCATGCTCTACAACATTCGGAGAGTACTGACCCTGCCTTACACAGGAAGCGGCACAGGTCCTAATCCAGGCACTTGTCATCTCCCGTCTGGATTACTGCAACTCGCTGTTGGCTGGGCTCCCTGCCTGTGCCATTAAACCCCTACAACTCATCCAGAATGCCGCAGCCCGTCTGGTGTTCAACCTTCCCAAGTTCTCTCACGTCACCCCCCTCCTCCGCACACTCCACTGGCTTCCAGTTGAAGCTCGCATCCGTTACAAGACCACCCCCCCAAAAAAAATAAAAATAAAAATAAAATAGTATAATTGTAAAGTGCTTATCCCACTGGCTATAGGGTGAATGCACCAATTTGTAGTCGCTCTGGATAAGAGCGTCTGCTAAATGACGTAAATGTGCCCTTGAGCAAGGCACTTAACCCTAATTGCTCCTGTAAGTCGCTCTGGATAAGAGCGTCTGCTAAATGACTAAAATGTAAATGTAAATAATTTGAGTATCATGTAGTAGCCTAAACCTATCAATGTTACGTTGAGCTGGGTGAACGGAATATCAAAGACAAGTCATCCAACATGCTGTAATAGAAATAAGGCCATGCTCATGAAAAAATAAAATAATCCTCCCACATCTTAAAACGGCACTGACCGCCACTGCTCTCAAAGTATATGAAAGGAAACTACTATTTGAACCCATGTGTGGTGCTGGTCTGTTGACAACATCCTGCTGGCCTGAGCTCTGCACACATTCTCCAGGACACACTAGTGCTACCTTGCCCCGAGCCAGACCCTGCACACATTCTCCAGGCCTGACGAGCTGGAGTTAGGGTCTGGCGGCTGGCTGGCTGCCCACCACCAAACCACAAGCTGGATTTCATTGTCTCTCTCCTCTTCCTCAGTTGAAACTGTGAAGTTTGAGAAATGGGGTTGTGGAATAACAGGCAACTTGTTTTGTTTTTGGTCAATGCCAGTATGGTGAACCTATCTGTGGTGTGGTGAACCTATCTGTGGTGTGGTGAACCTATATGTGGTAAACTGAACCTTCTGGTCATTAGAACATGTAAAAAGTCCACTACCGATCATGCTCCTTAGCAACAAAAACTGTTGAATTGCAGATCTTTAAAAAAAAATTATGCCTGGGAGGTGACGGTGCGTGAAGTATCTTCGGGCACTGCGCTTCCTCTACCAGGAGCCTTGGGGCACTGTGCTTCCTCTACCAGGAACCTCCCTCACATCTTGGGGCACTGTGCTTCCTCTACCAGGAACCTCCCTCACACCTTGGGGCACTTTGCTTCCTCTACCAGGAACCTCCCTCACACCTTGGGGCACTGTGCTTCCTCTACCAGGAACCTCCCTCACACCTTGGGGCACTTTGCTTCCTCTACCAGGAACCTCCCTCACACCTTGGGGCACTGTGCTTCCTCTACCAGGAGCCTTGGGGCACTGTGTTTCCTCTACCAGGAGCCTTGGGGCACTGTGCTTCCTCTACCAGGAACCTCCCTCACACCTTGGGGCACTGTGCTTCCTCTACCAGGAGCCTTGGGGCACTGTGTTTCCTCTACCAGGAGCCTCCCTCACACCTTGGGGCACTGTGTTTCCTCTACCAGGAGCCTTGGGGCACTGTGCTTCCTCTACCAGGAACCTTGGGGCACTGTGCTTCCTCTACCAGGAGCCTTGGGGCACTGTGCTTCCTCTACCAGGAGCCTCCCTCACATACTATTTTGACCCCTGCCTAAAGAGCTTGACTTTATGACTTTTATTGACTATCAATTGACAAGTCTTACATCCCAAATGGCGCCCTATTCCCTTTACAGTACACTACCTTTGATCAGGACCAATAGGGATCTGGTCAAAAGTAGTGCACTATATAGGGAATAGGGTGCCATTTGGGACGCAACCCCGTGTTGATGCCTGATGACCTGGATGTTGCTCTGCGGGCCTTTGGGTGCCCTGCCTCGAAATGAAACTAGGAGGAAAGACTTATCGTTGTCAGGTGGAGTTGAAGATCTCTGAAGGACATGCAGAGACGGAGGGTACCTTTCACATACCTGGTAAAGCTCCACCCTCTGTTCGTTCCTATTGGCAGCAGAGTTTGGAACCCTGAGAGCACGGAACTCTGCTCGGAACAGGTTGGTGGAGTTCCTCTCCATGGCCGACACGTTGAAACGGAACACTTTGGAGGTGACGCCTTTAGGACAGTAGGGAAGGTCATCTGTAGGACAGAAAGAGAGACCACAGTCAGTCACAATGAACCAGATTATGTTCCTACAAATCTTAACCAATGGACTAGTTGGAGGTGATGACATTGGGAGAGTAGGGCAGGTTATTGGAGACAGTGGGGCAGGTTGTTGGAGACCGAGAGGAGACAGACACTAGGGCAGGTTGTTGGAGACAGACACTAGGGCAGGTTGTTGGAGACCGAGAGGAGACAGACACTAGGGCAGGTTGTTGGAGACCGAGAGGAGACAGACACTAGGGCAGGTTGTTGGAGACCGAGAGGAGACAGACATTAGGGCAGGTTGTTGGAGACCGAGAGGAGACAGACACTAGGGCAGGTTGTTGGAGACAGAGAGGAGACAGACACTAGGGCAGTGTATTTGCAAGAAACAGACATCGCAGGACAGCGCTCAGTAATGCTTCAACACTGTGATGTTAATACCCTTAGCACAGTCGGGCAGGTCTTCTGTAAGAGAGAGGAGGAGAGAAGAAAGAGATCAGAAATGCTTGATCACTTGGTGAGGGCAGTAGGGAAACATCTATAACAGCCAGATGAGGGCAGTAGGGAAGGACATCTATAACAGCCAGAGGAGGGCAGTAGGGAAGGTCACCTATAACAGTCAGGATGGCAGTAGGGAAGGTCACCTATAACAGTCAGGAAGGCAGTAGGGAAGGTCATCTATAAGTTAGATGAGGGCAGTAGGGAAGACCATCTATAACAGCCAGAGGAGGGCAGTAGGGAAGGTCTCTTATAACAGCCAGATGAGGGCAGTAGGGAAGGTCTCCTATAACAGCCAGATGAGGGCAGTAGGGAAGGTCTCCTATAACAGCCAGATGAGGGCAGTAGGGAAGGTCACCTATAACAGTCAGAGGAGGGCAGTAGGGAAGGTCATCTATAACAGTCAGGATGGCAGTAGGGAAGGTCATCTATAACAGTCAGGAGGGCAGTAGGGAAGGCCATCTATAACAGTCAGGAGGGCAGTAGGGAAGGCCACCTATAACAGTCAGGAGGGCAGTAGGGAAGGTCACCTATAACAGTCAGGAGGGCAGTAGGGAAGGTCATCTATAACAGTCAGGAGGGCAGTAGGGAAGGTCACCTATAACAGCCAGGAGGGCAGTAGGGAAGGTCTCCTATAACAGTCAGGAGGGCAGTAGGGAAGGTCACCTATAACAGTCAGGAGGGCAGTAGGGAAGGTCATCTATAACAGTCAGGAGGGCAGTAGGGAAGGTCACCTATAACAGTCAGGAGGGCAGTAGGGAAGGTCACCTATAACAGCCAGGAGGGCAGTAGGGAAGGTCTCCCATAACAGTCAGGAGGGCAGTAGGGAAGGTCACCTATAACAGTCAGAGGAGGGCAGTAGGGAAGGTCACCTATAACAGTCAGGAGGGCAGTAGGGAAGGTCTCCTATAACAGTCAGGAGGGCAGTAGGGAAGGTCACCTATAACAGTCAGGAGGGCAGTGGGGAAGGTCATCTATAACAGTCAGGAGGGCAGTGGGGAAGGTCACCTATAACAGTCAGGAGGGCAGTAGGGAAGGTCACCGATAACAGTCAGGAAGGGCATCTATAAGTTAGATGAGGGCAGTAGGGAAGACCATCTATAACAGTCAGAGGAGGGCAGTAGGGAAGGTCACCTATAACAGTCAGGAGGGCAGTGGGGAAGGTCACCTATAACAGTCAGAGGAGGGCAGTGGGGAAGGTCACCTATAACAGTCAGAGGAGGGCAGTAGGGAAGGTCACCTATAACAGTCAGGAGGGCAGTGGGGAAGGTCACCGATAACAGTAAGGAGGGCAGTAGGGAAGGCCACCTATAACAGTCAGGAGGGCAGTAGGGAAGGTCACCTATAACAGTCAGGAGGGCAGTGGGGAAGGTCACCGATAACAGTAAGGAGGGCAGTAGGGAAGGCCACCGATAACAGTAAGGAGGGCAGTGGGGAAGGTCACCTATAACAGCCAGGAGGGCAGTAGGGAGGGTCACCTATAACAGTCAGGAGGGAAGTGGGGAAGGTCTCCTATAACAGCCAGAGGAGGGCAGTAGGGAAGGTCACCTATAACAGCCAGAGGAGGGCAGTAGGGAAGGTCACCTATAACAGCCAGGAGGGCAGTAGGGAAGGTCACCTATAACAGTCAGGAGGGAAGTGGGGAAGGTCATCTATAACAGTCAGGAGGGCAGTAGGGAAGGTCACCTATAACAGCCAGGAGGGCAGTGGGGAAGGTCACCTATAACAGCCAGAGGAGGGCAGTAGGGAAGGTCACCTATAACAGTCAGGAGGGAAGTGGGGAAGGTCACCTATAACAGCCAGGAGGGCAGTAGGGAAGGTCACCTATAACAGCCAGGAGGGCAGTAGGGAAGGTCACCTATAACAGCCAGGAGGGCAGTAGGGAAGGTCACCTATAACAGCCAGAGGAGGAAAAAGAAGGAAGCAGTACAACAACGTGATGTCATCTATAAATATTGGTGAATGCCTATCGTTCTCCAAACACTGAAGGCTGCCGCCCAAATGTGTCCGTTTGCTCTGACCTCTGCTGCTTAAAAAATACATTAAAACATAAATATTTCAGTGAGTGTAGGATTTTCCTTTTTCCCAGTATATGCCTTTTGAACCCAGCACCCAAATACTTTTTGTTATTACAATTTTGCTTTGTTGAACACGCCAATTCCTCTTTCTACAGTCAGAAGAGACCCAGCTCAGTAACAACATTGCTTTCAAACCAACATGCAGATGACTGTAAGTTACCACAAAGCTGAACCAGTGGACTCTAGACTGATTTTTTTTTTTACCACAGAAGTTATCATTGCTAACTTCACAGGGGGTCAGTGTGCTGCTAACGGCTAGCCTGCTAATGGCTAGCCTCCCTGCTGTCCGACTTCTGGCTCGAATCAGGGAGGTTCTCCCTCGCAACACACGTGACCGCACTGTTTGACAACGTTACCAATTGGTTGAGCCACTCAAAAGGTACTTCTTGAGGGGCCCCGTCCGCGACATTTCAGGCTAGCTGTGGAGTGAGCTTACGACACGTTCTTACCTCCGTTACCCGAAGAAATGTCCGCTTTGTCCAGAATGAATGTCCATGTGCATCTAATACCTTTCTCAGACAAGCAATTGACACCCTAAAAAAAATTACGTGGCAGAAAACGTCCTACCCATTGATCAAAATTGCTTGAAAGACGTCTTTTCAACCACATATATGTATTTTCAACATATTTTCAACATCTTGTGCGCATAGGTTCACCTTGAACCACCACTGATGAACCAACTGTTGACTCGGTAGATACTTCCCACTGCATTGTCCAGTAGACGCCACATTTGCTCCTCAACGTAGGTGACTTGGCATCAAGAACCCTGCTGAGATTCTTCTTCAGTAATTGACCGGCTAGCTTTCTTTCTATGAATCAACAACAGTTGTTTTCCCCCCACGCCAGGTTTAGTCGCAGCTCACACTGTCCGCTTCCCAAACGGCACCCTATCTCCTATATAGTGCACTACTTTTGACCAGGGACCATAGAGCTCTGGTCAAAAGGAGTGCACTATATATAAGGAATAGGATGCCGTTTGGGACACAGGCCGTAATCATTAACGATGTAACGCAGTCAATGCCCTCAAGTGACTTTACTCCTTTCCTGAATTAACTACTTACACATGGCTTCGGCATGGAACCTGATAACATGCTTCCGTCATCAGCCGAAGTCAGAGGGCTATTTTCTCCCTCTCAACTGAGGTAGCGGCTGGGGGGAAGGGAACATTTATTTTCTAAGTGAAGTAGCGTCCCCGTTTGGCTTGGAGTGACGTCACCTCTGCTGTCCTCAGTGTGCTGACCACTAGACCAGACCTCCGCCCATATTCAGAAAGCCCCTCAGAGTAAGAGTGCTGATCTAAGATCAGGACCTCTCTGTCCATATAATCTTATTCAATATGATCTAAAAAGGTCAAACTAATCTCATATCAGCTCTCCTACGCTGGGTTTGTGAATACAGGGCTAGCCCAACCCAACCCAGCCCAGCCCAGCCCAGCCCAGCCCAGCCCAGCCCAGCACTCACAGCCCTTCGGCTCCGACCACATGATGACTTCTCTACAACCCCTACATTTTCAGTCATTTAGCAGATGCTCTTATCCAGAGCGACTTACAGTTAGTGAGTGCATACATTTTCATACTGGCCCCCCGTGCGAAACGAACCCACAACCCTGGCGTTGCAAGTGCCATGCTCTACCAACTGAGCTACAGGGGACATACCCTCCACTCCTCCATCCCTGCCTGTCTATGAAAGGAAACTTTTCAAATAACCTGTCTGTCTCCCAACACAGCAACTTGCCTTTCTTTCCCGCCTTAACGTTCTGTTTCATTTGCACCTCTCAGGGATTTGAGAGGTGCAAATGTTCGCCTTATATCCGCCAAAGGTCAACAGTTTACCTAAAGCCTTTGAGCAGAGCTGTCAGGAGCTAACGTGTTTGCCCACACCATCCTAAAGAGGTGGGAAAGGAAAGGAGTGATGTCACTGGCTCTGAGTCAACGAGAGAGAGAGAGAGAGAGAGAGAGAGAGAGAGAGAGAGAGAGAGAGAGAGAGATCCAAGTGCCGTCCCAAATGGCACCCTATTCCCTACGCACTACTTTTGACGAGAGTGTTTCGGGAATCGGCTTCTATTTGCTGTATCTGTCCGCCAGATAGGGCTTGACCGCAGTACTTTCTGGGCAATACGCCTCTCAGCAAACACAGGAAGCTGGTTCTCTCAGTCTCTCACCTCCCTCTAAAACACTTCTCCTGGTGTGACTCACAGTTACTCTGGTCTGAGGAAGTAGTAGAGGTCTGGTCTGAAGCAGTAGAGGTCTGGTCTGAAGCAGTAGAGGTCTGGTCTGAAGCAGTAGAGGTCTGGTCTGAAGCAGTAGAGGTCCGAAGTAGTAGAGGTCTGGTCTGAAGCAGTAGAGGTCCGAAGTAGTAGAGGTCTGGTCTGAAGCGGTAGAGGTCTGGTCTGAAGCAGTAGAGGTCTGGTCTGAAGCGGTAGAGGTCTGGTCTGAAGCAGTAGAGGTCTGGTCTGAAGCAGTAGAGGTCTGGTCTGAAGTAGTAGAGGTCTGGTCTGAAGCAGTAGAGGTCTGGTCTGAAGCAGTAGAGGTCTGAAGCGGTAGAGGTCTGGTCAGAAGCAGTAGAGGTCTGGTCTGAAGCAGTAGGGGTCTGGTCTGAAGCAGTAGGGGTCTAGTCTGAAGCAGTAGAGGTCTGGTCTGAAGCGGTAGAGGTCTGGTCTGAAGCGGTAGAGGTCTGGTATGAAACGGTAGAGGTCTGAAGCAGTAGAGGTCTGGTCTGAAGCAGTAGAGGTCTGGTCTGAAGCAGTAGAGGTCTGGTCTGAAGCAGTAGGGGTCTGGTCTGAAGCAGTAGAGGTCTGGTCTGAAGCGGTAGAGGTCTGGTCTGAAGCAGTAGAGGTCTGAAGCAGTAGAGGTCTGGTCTGAAGAAGTAGAGGTCTGGTCTGAAGCAGTAGGGGTCTGGTCTGAAGCAGTAGAGGTCTGGTCTGAAGCAGTAGAGGTCCGAAGTAGTAGAGGTCTGGTCTGAAGCAGTAGAGGTCTGGTCTGAAGCACTAGAGGTCTGGTCTGAAGCAGTAGAGGTCTGGTCTGAAGCAGTAGAGGTCCGAAGTAGTAGAGGTCTGGTCTGAAGCAGTAGAGGTCTGGTCTGTAAGCAGTAGAGGTCCGAAGTAGTAGAGGTCTGGTCTGAAGCAGTAGAGGTCCGAAGTAGTAGAGGTCTGGTCTGAAGCAGTAGAGGTCTGGTCTGAAGCAGTAGAGGTCTGGTCTGAAGCAGTAGAGGTCTGGTCTGAAGCAGTAGGGGTCTGGTCTGAAGCAGTAGAGGTCTGGTCTGAAGCGGTAGAGGTCTGGTCTGAAGCAGTAGGGGTCTGGTCTGAAGCAGTAGGGGTCTGGTCTGAAGCAGTAGAGGTCCGAAGTAGTAGAGGTCTGGTCTGAAGCAGTAGAGGTCTGGTCTGAAGCAGTAGAGGTCTGGTCTGAAGCAGTAGAGGTCTGGTCTGAAGCAGTAGAGGTCCGAAGTAGTAGAGGTCTGGTCTGAAGCAGTAGAGGTCTGGTCTGTAAGCAGTAGAGGTCCGAAGTAGTAGAGGTCTGGTCTGAAGCAGTAGAGGTCCGAAGTAGTAGAGGTCTGGTCTGAAGCAGTAGAGGTCTGGTCTGAAGCAGTAGAGGTCTGGTATGAAACGGTAGAGGTCTGAAGCAGTAGAGGTCTGGTCTGAAGCAGTAGAGGTCTGGTCTGAAGCAGTAGAGGTCTGGTCTGAAGCAGTAGAGGTCTGGTCTGAAGCAGTAGAGGTCTGGTCTGAAGCAGTAGAGGTCTGGTCTGAAGCAGTAGAGGTCCGAAGTAGTAGAGGTCTGGTCTGAAGCAGTAGAGGTCTGATCTGAAGCAGTAGAGGTCTGGTCTGAAGCAGTAGAGGTCTGGTCTGAAGCAGTAGAGGTCTGGTCTGAAGCAGTAGAGGTCTGGTCTGAAGCAGTAGAGGTCTGGTCTGAAGCAGTAGAGGTCTGGTCTGAAGCAGTAGAGGTCCAAGTAGTAGAGGTCTGGTCTGAGCAGTAGAGGTCTGGTCTGTAAGCAGTAGAGGTCCGAAGTAGTAGAGGTCTGGTCTGAAGCAGTAGAGGTCCGAAGTAGTAGAGGTCTGGTCTGAAGCAGTAGAGGTCTGGTCTGAAGCAGTAGAGGTCTGGTCTGAAGCAGTAGGGGTCTGGTCTGAAGCAGTAGAGGGCTGGTCTGAAGCAATAGAGGTCTGGTTTTAAGCGGTAGAGGTCTGGTCTGAAGCGGTAGAGGTCTGATCTGAAGCAGTAGAGGTCTGGTCTGAAGCAGTAGCGGTCTGGTCTGGTCTGCAGTAAAATAGATATAGTCTGGTCTGGTCTGTAGTAAAACAGATCTAGTCTGGTCTGGTCTGTAGTAAAACAGATCTAGTCTGGTCTGGAGTAAAACAGATCTAGTCTGGTCTGGTCTATAGTAAAACAGATCTAGTCTGGTCTGGTCTGTAGTAAAACAGATCTAGTCTGGTCTGGTCTGTAGTAAAACAGATCTAGTCTGGTCTGTAGTAAAACAGATCTAGTCTGGTCTGTAGTAAAACAGATCTGGTCTGGTCTGTAGTAAAACAGATCTAGTCTGGTCTGTAGTAAAACAGATCTAGTCTGGTCTGGTCTGTAGTAAAACAGATCTAGTCTGGTCTGTAGTAAAAACAGATCTAGGCTGGTCTGGTCTGAAGTAAAACAGATCTAGTAAAGGTCTGGTCTGTAGTAAAACAGATCTAGTCTGGTCTGGTCTGTAGTAAAACAGATCTAGTCTGGTCTGGTCTGGTCTGTGGTAAAACAGATCTAGTCTGGTCTGGAGTAAAACTGATCTAGTAAAGGTCTGGTCTGTAGTAAAACAGATCTAGTCTGGTCTGGTCTGTAGTAAAACAGATCTAGTCTGGTCTGAAGTAAAACAGATCTAGTAAAGGTCTGGTCTGTAGTAAAACAGATCTAGACTGGTCTGGTCTGTAGTAAAACAGATCTAGTCTGGTCTGGTCTGGTCTGTGGTAAAAGAGATCTAGTCTGGTCTGGTCTGTAGTAAAACAGATCGAGTCTGGTCTGGTCTGTAGTAAAACAGATCTAGTCTGGTCTGTAGTAAAAACAGATCTAGTCTGGTCTGGTCTGAAGTAAAACAGATCTAGTAAAGGTCTGGTCTGTAGTAAAACAGATCTAGTCTGGTCTGGTCTGTAGTAAAACAGATCTAGTCTGGTCTGGTCTTAAGTAAAACAGATCTAGTAAAGGTCTGGTCTGTAGTAAAACAGATCTAGTCTGGTCTGGTCTGTATTAAACAGATCTAGTCTGGTCTGGTCTGTGGTAAAACAGATCTAGTCTGGTCTGGTCTGTAGTAAAACAGATCTAGTAAGGGTCTGGTCTGTAGTAAAACAGATCTAGTCTGGTCTGGTCTGTAGTAAAACAGATCTAGTCTGGTCTGGTCTGTAGTAAAACAGATCTAGTCTGGTCTGGTCTGATGTAAAACAGATCTAGTAAAGGTCTGGTCTGTAGTAAAACAGATCTAGTCTGGTCTGGTCTGTAGTAAAACAGATCTAGTCTGGTCTGGTCTGAAGTAAAACAGATCTACTAAAGGTCTGGTCTGTAGTAAAACAGATCTAGTCTGGTCTGGTCTGTAGTAAAACAGATCTAGTCTAGTCTGGTCTGGTCTGTAGTAAAACAGATCTAGTCTGGTCTGGTCTGAAGTAAAACAGATCTAGTAAAGGTCTGTAGTAAAACAGATCTAGTCTGGTCTGGTCTGTAGTAAAACAGATCTAGTCTGGTCTAGTCTGGTCTGTGGTAAAACAGATCTAGTCTGGTCTGGTCTGAAGTAAAACAGATCTAGTAAAGGTCTGGTCTGTAGTAAAACAGATCTAGTCTGGTCTGGTCTGTAGTAAAACAGATCTAGTCTTGTCGAGTGGCGCAGTGTCTAAGGCACTGCATCGCAATGCTAGCTGTGCCACTAGAGATCCTGGTTCGAATCCAGGCTCTGCTGTAGCTGGCCGCAACCGGGAGACCAATGGGCCGGCGCACAATTGGCCCAGCGTCGTCCAGGGTAGGGGAGGGAATGGCCGGCAGGGAGGTAGCTCAGTTGGTAGAGCATGGCGTTTGCAACGCCAGGGTTGTGGGTTCGATTCCCACGGGGGGCCAGTATGAAAAAAAAAAGAATAAATAAATAAATAAAGAATAAACAAACAAACAAAAAATGAATAATGTATGCACTAACTGTAAGTCGCTCTGGATAAGAGCGTCTGCTAAATGACGTAAATGTAAATGTCTGGTCTGGTCTGAAGTAAAACAGATCTAGTAAAGGTCTGGTCTGTAGTAAAACAGATCTAGTCTCGTCTGAAACAGATCTAGTCTGGTCTGGTCTGAAGTAAAACAGATCTAGTCTGGTCTGTAGTAAAACAGATCTAGTCTGGTCTGTTGTAAAAACAGAACTAGTCTGGTCTGAAGTAAAACAGATCTAGTAAAGGTCTGGTCTGTAGTAAAACAGATCTAGTCTGGTCTGGTCTGAAGTAAAACAGATCTAGTAAAGGTCTGGTCTCTAGTAAAACAGATATAGTCTGGTCTGTAGTAAAGCAGATCTAGTCTGGTCTGTGATAAAACAGATCTAGTCTGGTCTGGTCTGTCTGGTAAAACAGATCTAGTCTGGTCTGGTCTGTAGTAAACAGATCTAGTAAAGGTCTGGTCTGTAGTAAAACAGATCTAGTCTGGTCTGTAGTAAAACAGATCTAGTCTGGTCTGGTCTGAAGTAAAACAGATCTAGTAAAGGTCTGGTCTGTAGTAAAACAGATCTAGTCTGGTCTGTAGTAAAACAGATCTAGTCTGGTCTGGTCTGGTCTGTGGTAAAACAGATCTAGTCTGGTCTGAAGTAAAACAGATCTAGTAAAGGTCTGGTCTGCAGTAAAACAGATCTAGTCTGGTCTGGTCTGTAGTAAAACAGATCTGGTCTGGTCTGGTCTGTGGTAAAACAGATCTAGTCTAGTCTGGTCTGAAGTAAAACAAATCTAGTAAAGGTCTGGTCTGTAGTAAAACAGATCTAGTCTGGTCTGGTCTGTAGTAAAACAGATCTAGTCTGGTCTGAAACAGATCTAGTCTGGTCTGGTCTGTAGTAAAACATATCTAGTCTGGTCTGTAGTAAAACATATCTAGTCTGGTCTTTAGTAAAACAGATCTAGTAGAGATTTGGTCTGTAGTAAAACAGATCTAGTACAGATCTGGTCTGTAGTAAAACAGATCTAGTCTGGTCTGGTCTGTAGTAAAAACAGATCTAGTAGAGATCTGGTCTGTAGTAAAAACAGATCTAGTAGAGATCTGGTCTGTAGTAAAACAGATCTAGTAAAGGTCTGGTCTGTAGTAAAACAGATCTAGTCTCGTCTGAAACAGATCTAGTCTGGTCTGGTCTGAAGTAAAACAGATCTAGTCTGGTCTGTAGTAAAACAGATCTAGTCTGGTCTGTTGTAAAAACAGAACTAGTCTTGTCTGAAGTAAAACAGATCTAGTAAAGGTCTGGTCTGTAGTAAAACAGATCTAGTCTGGTCTGGTCTGAAGTAAAACAGATCTAGTAAAGGTCTGGTCTCTAGTAAAACAGATATAGTCTGGTCTGTAGTAAAGCAGATCTAGTCTGGTCTGTGATAAAACAGATCTAGTTTGGTCTGGTCTGGTCTGTGGTAAAACAGATCTAGTCTGGTCTGGTCTGTAGTAAAACAGATCTAGTAAAGGTCTGGTCTGTAGTAAAACAGATCTAGTCTGTTCTGTAGTAAAACAGATCTAGTCTGGTCTGGTCTGAAGTAAAACAGATCTAGTAAAGGTCTGGTCTGTAGTAAAACAGATCTAGTCTGGTCTGTAGTAAAACAGATCTAGTCTGGTCTGGTCTGGTCTGTGGTAAAACAGATCTAGTCTGGTCTGAAGTAAAACAGATCTAGTAAAGGTCTGGTCTGCAGTAAAACAGATCTAGTCTGGTCTGTTGTAAAAACAGAACTAGTCTGGTCTGAAGTAAAACAGATCTGGTAAAGGTCTGGTCTGTAGTAAAACAGATCTAGTCTGGTCTGGTCTGAAGTAAAACAGATCTAGTAAAGGTCTGGTCTGTAGTAAAACAGATATAGTCTGGTCTGTAGTAAAGCAGATCTAGTCTGGTCTGTGATAAAACAGATATAGTCTGGTCTGGTCTGGTCTGTGGTAAAACAGATCTAGTCTGGTCTGGTCTGTAGTAAAACAGATCTAGTAAAGGTCTGGTCTGTAGTAAAACAGATCTAGTCTGGTCTGTAGTAAAACAGATCTAGTCTGGTCTGGTCTGAAGTAAAACAGATCTAGTAAAGGTCTGGTCTGTAGTAAAACAGATCTAGTCTGGTCTGTAGTAAAACAGATCTAGTCTGGTCTGGTCTGGTCTGTGGTAAAACAGATCTAGTCTGGTCTGAAGTAAAACAGATCTAGTAAAGGTCTGGTCTGCAGTAAAACAGATCTAGTCTGGTCTGGTCTGTAGTAAAACAGATCTAGTCTGGTCTGGTCTGGTCTGTGGTAAAACAGATCTAGTCTAGTCTGGTCTGAAGTAAAACAGATCTAGTAAAGGTCTGGTCTGTAGTAAAACAGATCTAGTCTGGTCTGGTCTGTAGTAAAACAGATCTAGTCTGGTCTGAAACAGATCTAGTCTGGTCTGGTCTGTAGTAAAACATATCTAGTCTGGTCTGTAGTAAAACATATCTAGTCTGGTCTTTAGTAAAACAGATCTAGTAGAGATTTGGTCTGTAGTAAAACAGATCTAGTACAGATCTGGTCTGTAGTAAAACAGATCTAGTCTGGTCTGGTCTGTAGTAAAAACAGATCTAGTAGAGATCTGGTCTGTAGTAAAAACAGATCTAGTAGAGATCTGGTCTGTAGTAAAACAGATCTAGTAGAGATCTGGTCTGTAGTAAAACAGATCTAGTAGAGATCTGGTCTGTAGTAAAACAGATCTAGTCTGGTCTGGTCTGTAGTCAAACAGATCTAGTAGAGATCTGGTCTGTAGTAAAACAGATCTAGTAGAGATCTGGTCTGTAGTAAAACAGATCTAGTCTGGTCTGGTCTGTAGTAAAACAGATCTAGTAGAGTCTAGTCTCTGGTCTGTGGTAAAACAGATCTAGTCTGGTCTGGTCTGTAGTAAAACAGATCTAGTCTGGTCTGGTCTGGTCTGTGGTAAAACAGATCTAGTCTGGTCTGGTCTGAAGTAAAACAGATCTAGTAAAGGTCTGGTCTGAGAAAGTCTAGTCTGGTCTGGTCTGTAGTAAACAGATCTATGTCTGGTCTGTGAAAACAGATCTAGTCTGGTCTGATAAACAGTCTGGTCTGGTCTGTAGTAAAACAGATCTAGTCTGGTCTGGTCTGAAGTAAAACAGATCTAGTCTGGTCTGGAGTAAAACAGATCTAGTCTGGTCTGGTCTGTAGTAAAACAGATATAGTCTGGTCTGGTCTGTAGTAAAACAGATATAGTCTGGTCTGGAGTAAAACAGATCTAGTCTGGTCTGTAGTAAAACAGATATAGTCTGGTCTGGTCTGGTCTGTGGTAAAACAGATCTAGTCTGGTCTGGTCTGAAGTAAAACAGATCTAGTAAAGGTCTGGTCTGTAGTAAAACAGATCTAGTCTGGTCTGGTCTGTAGTAAAACAGATCTAGTCTTGTCTGGTCTGGTCTGTGGTAAAACAGATCTAGTCTAGTCTGGTCTGAAGTAAAACAGATCTAGTAAAGGTCTGGTCTGTAGTAAAACAGATCTAGTCTGGTCTGAAACAGAACTAGTCTGGTCTGGTCTGAAGTAAAACAGATCTAGTAAAGGTCTGGTCTGTAGTAAAACAGATCTAGTCTGGTCTGGTCTGTAGTAAAACAGATCTAGCCTGGTCTGAAGTAAAACAGATCTAGTAAAGGTCTGGTCTGTAGTAAAACAGATCTAGTCTGGTCTGGTCTGTAGTAAAACAGATCTAGTCTGGTCTGGTCTGGTCTGTGGTAAAACAGATCTAGTCTGCTCTGGTCTGGTCTGTGGTAAAACAGATCTAGTCTGGTCTGGTCTGTAGTAAAACAGATCTAGTAAAGGTCTGGTCTGTAGTAAAACAGATCTAGTCTGGTCTGGTCTGTAGTAAAATAGATCTAGTCTGGTCTTTTCTGAAGTAAAACAGATCTAGTAAAGGTCTGGTCTGTAGTAAAACAGATCTAGTCTGGTCTGGTCTGTAGTAAAACAGATCTAGTCTGGTCTGGTCTGGTCTGTGGTAAAACAGATCTAGTTTGGTCTGAAGTAAAACAGATCTATTAAAGGTCTGGTCTGTAGTAAAACAGATCTAGTCTGGTCTGGTCTGTAGTAAAAACAGATCTAGTCTGGTCTGGTCTGGTCTGTGGTAAAACAGATCTAGTTTGGTCTGAAGTAAAACAGATCCTAGTAAAGGTCTGGTCTGTAGTAAAACAGATCTAGTCTGGTCTGGTCTGTAGTAAAACAGATCTAGTCTGGTCTGGTCTGGTCTGTGGTAAAACAGATCTAGTCTAGTCTGGTCTGAAGTAAAACAGATCTAGTCTGGTCTGGTCTGTAGTAAAACAGATCTAGTCTGGTCTGAAACGGATCTAGTCTGGTCTGGTCTGAAGTAAAACAGATCTAGTCTGGTCTGGTCTGTAGTAAAACAGATCTAGTCTGGTCTGGTCTGTAGTAAAACAGATCTAGTCTGGTCTGGTCTGTAGTAAAACAGATCTAGTCTGGTCTGAAACAGATCTAGTCTGGTCTGGTCTGTAGTAAAACATATCTAGTCTGGTCTGTAGTAAAACAGATCTAGTACAGATCTGGTCTGTAGTAAAACAGATCTAGTCTGGTCTGGTCTGTAGTAAAACAGATCTAGTCTGGTCTGGTCTGTAGTAAAACAGATCTAGTCTGGTCTGAAACGGATCTAGTCTGGTCTGGTCTGAAGTAAAACAGATCTAGTCTGGTCTGGTCTGTAGTAAAACAGATCTAGTCTGGTCTGGTCTGTAGTAAAACAGATCTAGTCTGGTCTGGTCTGTAGTAAAACAGATCTAGTCTGGTCTGGTCTGGTCTGTGGTAAAACAGATCTAGTTTGGTCTGAAGTAAAACAGATCTATTAAAGGTCTGGTCTGTAGTAAAACAGATCTAGTCTGGTCTGGTCTGTAGTAAAACAGATCTAGTCTGGTCTGGTCTGGTCTGTGGTAAAACAGATCTAGTTTGGTCTGAAGTAAAACAGATCTAGTAAAGGTCTGGTCTGTAGTAAAACAGATCTAGTCTGGTCTGGTCTGTAGTAAAACAGATCTAGTCTGGTCTGGTCTGGTCTGTGGTAAAACAGATCTAGTCTAGTCTGGTCTGAAGTAAAACAGATCTAGTCTGGTCTGGTCTGTAGTAAAACAGATCTAGTCTGGTCTGAAACGGATCTAGTCTGGTCTGGTCTGAAGTAAAACAGATCTAGTCTGGTCTGGTCTGTAGTAAAACAGATCTAGTCTGGTCTGGTCTGTAGTAAAACAGATCTAGTCTGGTCTGGTCTGTAGTAAAACAGATCTAGTCTGGTCTGAAACAGATCTAGTCTGGTCTGGTCTGTAGTAAAACATATCTAGTCTGGTCTGTAGTAAAACAGATCTAGTACAGATCTGGTCTGTAGTAAAACAGATCTAGTCTGGTCTGGTCTGTAGTAAAAACAGATCTAGTAGAGATCTGGTCTGTAGTAAAAACACCCCAGTAGAGATCTGGTCTGTAGTAAAACAGATCTAGTAGAGATCTGGTCTGTAGTAAAACAGATCTAGTCTGGTCTGGTCTGTAGTCAAACAGATCTAGTAGAGATCTGGTCTGTAGTAAAACAGATCTAGTAGAGATCTGGTCTGTAGTAAAACAGATCTAGTAGAGATCTGGTCTGTAGTAAAACAGATCTAGTCTGGTCTGGTCTGTAGTAAAATAGATCTAGTCTGGTCTGGTCTGGTCTGTAGTAAAACAGATCGAGTAGAGATCTGGTCTGTAGTAAAACAGATCTAGTCTGGTCTGGTCTGTGGTAAAACAGATCTAGTCTGGTCTGGTCTGTAGTAAAACAGATATAGTCTGGTCTGGTCTGGTCTGTAGTAAAACAGATCTAGTAGAGATCTGGTCTGTAGTAAAACAGATCTAGTAGAGATCTGGTCTGTAGTAAAACAGATCTAGTAGAGATCTGGTCTGTAGTAAAACAGATCTAGTCTGGTCTGTAGTAAAACAGATCTAGTAGAGATCTGGTCTGTAGTAAAACAGATCTAGTAGAGATCTGGTCTGTAGTAAAACAGATCTAGTAGAGATCTGGTCTGTAGTAAAACAGATCTAGTAGAAATCTGGTCTATGGTAAAACAGATCTAGTAGAGATCTGGTCTGTAGTAAAACAGATCTAGTAGAGATCTGGTCTGTAGTAAAACAGATCTAGTTGGGTCTGTAGTAAAACAGATCTAGTCTGGTCTGTAGTAAAACAGATCTAGTAGAGATCTGGTCTGTAGTAAAACAGATCTAGATCTGGTCTGTAGTAAAACAGATCTAGCAGCGTGGAACGCACCTTGATCAAGGTGATATAACTTCAGATATTTGATATGAGGAAGTTTGTGCACCTGGCAAAGGGAGTTTCATCATAACACTGTGATGTAATGTCATCATGATATGTCCTCTCTTTCTTTCCACAATCAGGGGTGCCATTTTGGCCAATGGCACTATAACAATGTTGAACCTGTGTGCAGTGTTTTCTTGAGTAATTCAAGCCACTACAAATTCTCAGGTGTAAAGACTAACTCCTACAGCAGTGCCAAGACAGGCTTCCTGGAGTTGGAAGACATTCGAAAAGCTTAGCTCTCTTCCTCTCTGTGGTAAATGGAAGTCTAAAAGTCTGTAGCCAGGCCAGCTGAGGGAAAGGGCGATGTGCACAACAGAGAATATATAAACCCGAGGTCTGGTCTGTTGGCTGCTGGCTCCTTCCAGAAAGCAGCGTATGCAGATGTCATTAGTCCCATTGGGGTGAATACTGTATATGCATGATGAGGCGATTGACAACTGACAAGTGTGACCTGCTCTTTTAAGCTCTTATGCACTTTGCACTGTTTTTAACTTTCATTTATAGTTATCTTTTATGTTGTGTTGTGTCTCCTGTGTTTTCTATGTGTATGCAGCTCTCTTGGCCAGAGCTCACCTGGAAAAGAGATGGAAATCTCAATGTGACCTCTCTGATTAAATAAAGGATAAAAAAAAAAAAAAAAGCTTCTCAACCACACCAAGTATGAGATTATGTGACTCTTTCATTTTGTCGTCGGTTTGACCACTGTCTTTTCATACGGAGTATTATCATTTTGAAAGTCTTCATTTTGAATATTCAGTCAATCTAAACTGGACCTATCCTGTATAGATGACTATTGTCACCTTTTCTATATACTACATGGGATAATAGTTTATTAGGATGAGCTAAGTGGCTAAAGAGGAAGATCATTAATCAATATTGATTGGGATCATTAAGATAGTTTGACCTTTGACCCCAGGGAAAAAACTGTAATGTTATGTCTATTCTGGAGGAGGCAGAGCTTTGTAAACAAGAGGAATGGTGTATCCTAAATGGGAGTAGGGTGAAGTTGCCCCTAGACACTGATCTTGGGTCATTTGTGCATTTTTCCCACTAATTGTTAATGTTAGGATTGAGGGATGGGAAGCTGATCCCAGATCTGTCCCTAGGGGAAACTTCACCCTGGAGCCTCCTCACTATACCTCACTCATTATGTTTGTTTACATTGTAAGTATTTTTGGGCTTCAGAAAATAGGAGGTAAAGGAAGCAGTGGCAATCTGTCCCTGCTGTGTGTTGTCAGGACCACTTTGTATGATCCAACACAGAGCTATGAGGGAGAGATGGAGGGAGAGAGAGGGGGGAACAAGAGAGAGAGACAGAGAGAGAAAGAGGGGGACCGAGAGGGGGAGCGAGAGGAGGCAGAGGGGAGCGAGAGGGGGAGCGAGAGGGGAAGGGAGAGAGAAGAGAAAGAGGGGAGAGAGAAGGGGAGAGAGAGAGAGAGAGAGAGAGAGAGAGAGAGAGAGAGAGAGAGAGAGAGAGAGAGAGAGAGAGAGAGAGAGAGAGAGAGAGAGAGAGAGAGAGAGAGAGAGAGAGAGAGAGAGAGAGAGAGAGAGAAATAAAGATGGAGAGAGAGAGGGGGAGGCATTTTACTACAACATGATGCAATAGGGACCATGATGCAATAGGCTTTGCGTCGACCCACAAGGCCTTCTTCCAATTCTTACACACTTAAAAACGCTAACCCTCGCTATATCCCTCTCTCTCTCTTCTCAGAAATTGTGACTCAGACCTCATATTGCTGAATCCCCTCAAAGTATTGACATGTGTCGATATCAGTGTGGTCCTGGACCACTACAGACATTTCATAACGTTATGCCCTGATGTCCACCAAACGTTACCAGCTGTAGTTGTAGGACTGTTTCCATTGCGGTACACTTAATGGCCAGCTCAACTGAAATAATAATGTTTTTTTTTATGGTGCATATTTTAGGTTTGGCTGCGACCGTAAAGCAGTACAGTAAGTGTAATGTGACTGGTGCTGGTGCCAATAATAATGCTATAAAATATGAATAAGAAAACTGACCATAAAGAACCTGAGTGAAGGGGTTTTCTCATATTTAAATCACTAGATTCATAGCCTGGGCCCATACTGTCTGTGCTGCTGTATAAAAAGAGTTAGCTGCAGGCTATAAAATTCAAACGTCTGAGGCTGGAACAATCCAACTGATGATGATGAAGAAGATGAACTGTGTCCCAAAGTTCCAGAGGAGGTCTCTCTCTCACTCACACACACCAGAGGAGGATCTGTTTGCTTCACGTCTCTCCACTGAGGTGGAATGCACCATGCAAGGGCCACAGGGCCAGGTGAGGCGAGAGAGAGTGCACTGTTAACACCAACCACTCCAGTGTGGAAGAACTGACTGAAGCCCTAGCCAAACTTCCCCTGGCACGGAGCAGGCAAACAGTGTGTGTAGGCGATGGGATGGGATCCGACATCCAAGATTGCTACATTTAACAGCCCAGTGGAGGAACTCTACACCCAGCCATTAGCCAAATCTCCCCTGGGGCTGTCAGTGTGTGGAGGGAAGGGGTGATCAGGGATCCCTTTTTTTACATCCCAAATAGCACCCTATTCCCTATGTAGTGCACTACTTTTGATGAGGCTCCTATGGGAATAGGGAATAGGGTGCCATTTGGGATGCTATCTAAGCCAGGCTAAAGAGGAGGGAGGTCCATTCCATCAGCCAACTTCTCCTGTCACTTTTAAGACCGAGACAGAGTGAAGGAAAGGGAGGGTGAAGCCCCAGCCAAGCCTCCCCTCAGGGCAGAAAGTGGTTGCTTCCCAAATGGCACCCTATTCCGTACATAGTGCACTACTTTAGACCAGGGCCTCTAGGGGAGATATGTAGGTGAGATGATAGGGAATAGGGTGGGGAGTGGATCTCTGATCCGTCTAAGCCAGGCTAAGGAATGGAGGATGTCCTTCCATCTGCTAACTGTTCCTGTCCCTCCGTGTTAACTGTTCCTGTCCCTCCATGTTAACTGTTCCTGTCCCTCCGTGTTAACTGTTCCTGTCCCTCCATGTTAACTGTTCCTGTCCCTCTGTGTTAACTGTTCCTGTCCCTCCGTGTTAACTGTTCCTGTCCCTCCGTGTTAACTGTTCCTGTCCCTCCATGTTAACTGTTCCTGTCCCTCCGTGTTAACTGTTCCTGTCCCTCCATGTTAACTGTTCCTGTCCCTCCGTGTTAACTGTTCCTGTCCCTCCCGTGTTAACTGTTCCTGTCCCTCCATGTTAACTGTTCCTGTCCCTCCGTGTTAACTGTTCCTGTCCCTCCATGTTAACTGTTCCTGTCCCTCCATGTTAACTGTTCCTGTCCCTCCGTGTTAACTGTTCCTGTCCCTCCGTGTTAACTGTTCCTGTCCCTCCGTGTTAACTGTTCCTGTCCCTCCGTGTTAACTGTTCCTGTCCCTCCGTGTTAACTGTTCCTGTCCCCCCGTGTTAACTGTTCCTGTCCATCCATGTTAACTGTTCCTGTCCCTCCGTGTTAACTGTTCCTGTCCCTCCATGTTAACTGTTCCTGTCCCTCCATGTTAACTGTTCCTGTCCCTCCGTGTTAACTGTTCCTGTCCCTCCGTGTTAACTGTTCCTGTCCCTCCGTGTTAACTGTTCCTGTCCCTCCATGTTAACTGTTCCTGTCCCCCCATGTTAACTGTTCCTGTCCCTCCATGTTAACTGTTCCCGTCCCCCCATGTTAACTGTTCCCGTCCCTCCATGTTAACTGTTCCTGTCCCTCCATGTTAACTGTTCCTGTCCCTCCGTGTTAACTGTTCCCGTCCCCCCGTGTTAACTGTTCCCGTCCCTCCGTGTTAACTGTTCCTGTCCCTCCGTGTTAACTGTTCCTGTCCCCCCATGTTAACTGTTCCTGTCCCTCCATGTTAACTGTTCCTGTCCCTCCGTGTTAACTGTTCCTGTCCCTCCGTGTTAACTGTTCCTGTCCCTCCATGTTAACTGTTCCTGTCCCTCCATGTTAACTGTTCCTGTCCCCCCATGTTAACTGTTCATGTCCCTCCATGTTAACTGTTCCCGTCCCCCCATGTTAACTGTTCCCGTCCCCCCATGTTAACTGTTCCTGTCCCCCTCAGCAAGGCTTCCCCTTCCCCCTCCCCGTTCCAATCAGCCTGGGCAGATGTCCCTCTCATTTGGGCCTGGCTGAAACGGAAACGGACACATCTGGGGAGAGGGACTGGGTCCATGGAGAAAATGAGGAGGGAAGAGGAGGTGGAGGGGGTGTGGGAAGAGGAGGAGTGGGAAGAGGAGGAGTAGGAGGAGTGGGAAGAGGAGGATTGGGAGAGGAGTGGGAAGAGGAGGAGGAGTAGGAGGAGTGGAAAGAGGAGAAGGAGTAGGAGGAGTGGAAAGAGGAGGAGGAGTAGGAGGAGTGGAAAGAGGAGGAAGAGGAGGAGTGGGAAGAGGAGGAATAGGAGGAGTGGGAAGAGGAGGAGTGGGAAGAGGAGGAGTGGGAAGAGGAGGAGTGGAAAGAGGAGGAGTAGGAGGAGTGGGAAGAGGAGGAGTGGAAAGAGGAGGAGTAGGAGGAGTGGGAAGAGGAGGAGTGGAAAGAGGAGGAGTAGGAGGAGTGGAAAGAGGAGGAGTAGGAGGAGTGGGAAGAGGAGGAATAGGAGGTGTGGGAAGAGGAGGTGTGGGAAGAGGAGGAGTAGGAGGAGTGGGAAGAGGAGGAGTGGGGAGAGGAGGAGTAGGAGGAGTGGGAAGAGGAGGTGTGGGAAGAGGAGGAGTGGGGAGAGGTGGAGGAGTAGGAGGAGTGGGAAGAGGAGGAGGAGGAGTGGGGAGAGGAGGAGGAGATAGACTTTACACAAAACACTAGTCCTCTGGATTGCAATAGGTTGGGGAAAGTGCTGAGGCAATTTCCAGGTTAATCCACAACATAGCTTCTACTACTCCCACATCTCACTGAAGTCCTAGACACATTCCTGAATAAGGCCAATAAAGTGAACTGAAATTAACTGAAATGAAGTTAGCACATCTAAGGCGATCTTATCTAAGGCAACGTCAACAGATATAGTTTCTGAGACATTCCATCTGTGTACTGCAGGTTTTCCCAAACTCGGTCCTCGTGACACCAAGGGGTGCACGTTTTGGTTTTTGCACTACACAGCTGATTCATATAATCAATTAAAATCACCAAGCTTTTAACATTTTAAAATCAGCTGTGTGGAGTTACCGCAAAAACCAAAACGTGCACCCATTTGGGGTCCCGAGGACCGAGTTCGGGAAACCCTAGTCTACTATATCCTATCCACACACTCCATACACGCAATATCATCGTCATGACTACTAGATAAACCAATCTTTTTAGGAGTTTCACTGCCCTCCCTCTTGTGATCACGCGCTAGTTTCCCAAATTACGCATTCGGCACGCTCTCTATTCATTGATCTCGTGCATAATGGAGCACCCAACTGCCATCAAAAAAAAATGAGTTTCACACAAAAATAATAATAGAAATTAGCTTATCAACCAAAAGAGCATTTAAAATGAAAAAAATAAAAAAAAACACGATTTAGCCTACTGTTTTCTGGCGGTCCCTGGACCATGTTGAATTTGTATATCTCTTTGGCATAATATTCGGTCTCCGTGTTGTCTTGGCCGCAACTTTGCTGCCTGTCTCTTCCCAACTCTTCTAGAAGCTCCCTGGTACTGTTATACAACGACTGGATCTGGTAGGAGACCTGACTGGGTCCCAGGGAGTGTGGCGGGCTGGTCAGCCGGAGTTTACTCAGTATCTGTCCCCGTATCGCCTCGAACCTCTTCCGCTTCACATGATCGATATCCACCGTGGCGCAGGTTGACAGAGACAGACTGGTGGTCGCGCAGTTTAGGAGTAAGCCAAACAGAAGAGCTTTACCGAGATACATGTTTCTGTTTCTCAATGAGGCATTTGGTTTGGGAAGCACTTCGGTAAACGAAATAGTCTAATAACAGATTCACACCAGCGACTATTTCCCAAGGCTCCTACGCGTAAAAGTATGTTTAAAACTTTCAAATCAACTTCATAGCAGTTTACAAACTATTTTCTCGCACTTTCATTTGGCTTCTTCATACACGTATGTTCTCTCCCGAGGAAATCCATTTTCGTTGGTTTGTGATCCATAGAAATCCAGCTGTGTATTCAGCCATTAGACATCAATCGCACAGCCCTTCCAAATGAATAAATTCCCCAGCACGGGTCAACCTAAAATCTACCCAGTGCAATAACGGTCTCCATCATCATTCTAGTAACTGAACGCATACCGCCTATTGACTTTTCTTTCTCATTCTTCTTTTCAACGCTTTTCTTTCACTTAGGTCGCCCGACTCGCCTCACAACTGTGCATCCTTCCTTTTTTTTTGTTTTATTTGTCATAAACAACTTCGTGCCACTTGCCTCTGACCCGCACGCACCTTCTCCTGACAGTGCCCTGCTAAAGTCGCTTTGCAGAGCTATGCGCCTTCAGCACGGGGTCACGTTTGTTTTATACGGAAAGCTGTGACGTTTTGATGGAGGAGGGACCACAGGTTATCTATCCCATAACCGTAACTATATTCTGTGTAGAAGTTCTCACATCTAGCAGGTAGCTTAGTGGTTAAGAGCATAGTGCCAGTAACCGAAAGGTCGCTGGTTCTAATCCCCGAGCCGACTAGGTGAAATATCTGTCGATGTGCCCTTGAGCAAGGCACTTAACCCTAATTGCTCCTGTAAGTCGCTCTGGATAAGAGCTTCTGCTAAATGACAAAAAAAAAAAACTCAGATAAAACCTATTATCAGTTCAATAGAATGTGTCATATCATATGTAATTCCAAACGTTTATCATATATTTTTTAATCGTTTGAAGTGATAAAGTTTAGTTATATTACTTTATTATTACTTTTACCAATGCTGCTTGCTTGTAGCCTACTTTGATAGCATACAATTACTCATCGGGTAATTTTATTGATCTGATTGCTTTAATCATTGTCAGATGAAAATGGCAGAATCAGCATCAGTAATGAACCTGGTAATGAAGGTGGCACGATCCACTGCTGCTCCTGTCCTTTTGAAAGAGACAGTTCGCCCTCTAGTGGAAAATCAAAGGTATTGTAAAGTGAAACGAACCAGACCAAAGCTATCCATTTACATTTTAGTCATTTAGCAGCCGCTCTTATCCAGAGCGACTTAAAGTTAGTGAGTGCATACGTTTTCATACTGGCCCCCCGTGGGAATCGAACCCACAACCCTGGCGTTGCAAACGCCATGCTCTACCAACTGAGCTACACGGGATTCCATGTTATCCTGTGTTATCCTTGTTAGCTGTGCTCATAATACTACTTCATTGCGAAGCATTTATTTCATTTTTATTTCCTTTCTAGATAAATTAGTAAACGATACAAGACCCTATGTGCATGTCATTTGCACCATCGAGGATAGATGGACTTGGTCCCCAACAGCTGAACCAAAGACAAAGTCTGAGTCCCAAATTACACCCCAATGGACTCTGATCAAACGTAGTACACTATAAAGGGAATAGGGTGTAATTTGGGGACGCAGCACAAAATCCACTTTTACTAGAAATTCCAGGGACATTATTCCATTAGAGAGTTTCCAAATTAGTCCATCTTTCTCCCCAGGATTACCGCACACTCAGTAACCTCAAACCGTGATCCACGAAGATCTTTCCGGCGTGTTTTATTTGCAGGTCCTCAAAGTTCTTGTATTTATATTTATTTTTAGTGTGTATGTTTTTCAGCATAATTTCCTCTTTACTCCTAGAATATACTGTATCCACTGGCTGGTTAAATTTCTCAGACCCCTTCTACGGTCAAAGGTCAGATTGAACTTTAGTCTAGACCCAATCATAGGGCTGTAATTGCATTTCACATTTACCACCGGTACGCATAGTAATATGAAACATTCAGCAATGTCCAAATAAGTACTGTATGTTTGTTTTGGCATGAATACAGTGTTTTCCATGTGTCCTTAAAGTCAATTAGATATTTCTGTATTTATTTTTAAACATCTTTCCACTTTGTCACTATAGTGTCTGCACACACACACACACACACACACACACACACACACACACACACACACACACACACACACACACACACACACACACACATAGTGTTGCCTCCTTTATCTCCACAGTTATCTGGAAAGGAAAGCTAACCACAGTTATCTGGAAAGGAAAGCTAACCACAGTTATCTGGAAAGGAAAGCTAACCACATTTATCTGGAAAAGGAAAGCTAACCACAGTTATCTGGAAAGGAAAGCTAACCACAGTTATCTGGGAAAGGAAAGCTAACCACAGTTATCTGGGAAAGGAAAGCTAAACCACATTGATTTCTCAAGGAGTCTCTGTTTTTTTCTGATGTAAATTGATATACTGTAGCTCCTTAGCCAGTCTCTGCAGGATCTTGCAATGTTTTTTGTTGTTGTGATACTATGCTAGTGATCAGTCGTCTAAATTAAATAATAATTTCCTCCTTGTGTGGTTGTCATCCCTCTAGGTATATGGGTCCTCCACCGTCCCACCATGTCTGTTAGGGGAACAGTCCCCTTATTCCAAATATATCATTTTCACATTCATTTCCTTTCTAGTTGCTCCAACCGCTTGATCCCAGGAATGTCTTCTTTCATAAGTTTGGCTCTTTGCTTTGTGCCGGACGGATTGATCTCAACTCAAAATGGCCCCAAAAATAGGCCTGGGAATTATTTTGAGAACCCCAAAAATGAGCAGAAGGAATGGGATCTCTTTTCTTTTCCCCCATGCTGAGCTATTTTAGGTTGTTAATTTGGCCCCTGGCATCCCTCAGTGATGTTCCCACCCTCCCGATTAGTTGGGCCGCAATGGGTAAGTGCAGGAACGCAGGCACGCACACAGAAGAGCTTGGGAAGACAGTGACATCGTCACATAGGCATGTCCTGTCATAGGTATGTCCTGTCAGAGGTATGTCCTATCAGAGGTATGTCCTATCATAGGTATGTCCTATCATAGGTATGTCCTATCATAGGTATGTCCTATCATAGGTATGTCCTATCAGAGGCATGTCCTGTCAGAGGTATGTCCTATCTGTTTAGATTTTAAGTGAAGGTAGATTAGTTGTGTTTGTTAGTCTGGTTTTGAATCAGAGCGAGAAAGAGACCATTTGGACTTGAGATCACACGATTCAGAACTAACCAACAAGCCAAATCGTTTCGAAGTCAGAAGTGGCTCAATCATCCTCTCAGAAATGATAAAGATGTTAACCATTGATGATGCAGCCGGCCGCGACCGGGAGACTCATGGGCGGCGCACAATTGGGCCAGCGTCGTCCAGGGTAATAATAATAATATGCCATTTAGCAGACGCTTTTATCCAAAGCGACTTACAGTCATGCGTGCATACATTTTTGTGTATGGGTGGTCCCGGGGATCGAACCCACTACCCTGGCGTTACAAGCGCCGCGCTCTACCAGCTGAGCTACAGAGGACCACAGGGGAGGGAATGGCCGGCAGGGATGTAGCTCAGTTGATAGAGCATGGCGTTTGCAATGCCAGGGTTGTGGGTTCGATTCCCACGGGGGGCCAGTATAAAATATAAATAAAAATGTATTCACTAACTGTAAGTCGCTCTGGATAAGAGCGTCTGCTAAATGACTAAAATGTAAATGTATGAGGCTAGAGAAGCAAAGGCCTCTGGGAAATGGCGAGGAGGACCTCAATGCCAACTCTCTCGCTCTCTCAGGTGGTAGATCTTTTTAATGAGGCAATCCCTGAGAAGAAACTTAAAAGTTTACTGATCTTAACTCTGTGTTACTCTTTTGTCCAAACCTCTGTAGTCTTCTCCCAGCATCTGTATGTAATCCCACGTAGTAATCATTTTCTAATTTCTCCTTTGAGCCACTAGAGGGCACTGTAGCCCAACAGACAATAGCCTGACGTGAGGGACACTACATTTCTGGTGGCATGAACTTTGCCCAAAATCTCGTCCCAACATAATGTTGTAAAATGTTAGAATATAGACTATGGGATATACTATCTGGCAACAGTTCCATGGAATTATATGTTTTTATACAAATGGAATGAGGTCTATTCCCCCTTCACTAACAGAAAGACTGGCTGATTTGACATAAAGCTCCAATTGGGTAGTGTTCATCAGCAGCTCTGTTGTTTGGAGTCTGGCTCTGTGGTCATCTACTGCTGTCTGGATGAGAGGAGCATCACCAGGGTAGACGGACGATAGGTCCATGTGTTAGGCTCATCACCATCATCGTCATCATCATCATCTCGGCTTCTTCGAATACCTAGACAGAGCTGGCACATGAAAGCCTCTGAATGGTCCTAGCAGATATCTTATCTAGTCTGTGTGTGTGTTCTCTCTAAAACGATTGCTGAAGATGTTTATAAGTAGATAATATAATGCAGTTGCAATTTCCTCAATATATTGTGCAGTCATTGTTGAAATACTATATAATACTATAATGCTATGAAGGTTATGGCTTCTTTGTGTACAGTACAGTAGAGTAGAGTAGAGTAGAGTAAGAGTCGATTAGAGTAGAGTAGAGTAGAGTAGAGTAGAGTAGAGTAGAGTATATTACAGTAGAGTAGAGTAGAGTAGAGTATATTACAGTAGAGTAGAGTAGAGTAGAGTAGAGTATATTACAGTAGAGTAGAGTAGAGTAGAGTAGAGTAGAGTATATTACAGTAGAGTAGAGTAGAGTAGAGTAGAGTAGAGTATATTACAGTAGAGTAGAGTAGAGTAGAGTAGAGTAGAGTAGAGTACAGTAGAGTAGAGTAGAGTAGAGTACAGTCGAGTACAGTAGAGTATAGTATATTACAGTAGAGTAGAGTAGAGTACAGTAGAGTAGAGTAGAGTACAGTATAATGAGTAGAGTAGAGTAGAGTAGAGTACAGTAGAGTACAGTCGAGTACAGTAGAGTATAGTACAGTAGAGTAGAGTAGAGTAGAGTAGAGTAGAGTACAGTACAGTAGAATAGAGTAGAGTAGAGTAGAGTATAGTATAGTATATTACAGTAGAGTACAGTAGAGTAGAGTAGAGTAGAGTAGAGTACAGTACAGTGGAATAGAGTAGAGTAGAGTAGAGTAGAGTAGAGTATAGTATAGTATATTACAGTAGAGTACAGTAGAGTAGAGTAGAGTAGAGTAGAGTAGAGTACAGTAGAGTAGAATAGAGTACAGTACAGTGGAATAGAGTAGAGTAGAGTATAGTATAGTATATTACAGTAGAGTAGAGATAGAGTAGAGTAGAGTAGAGTAGAGTAGAATAGAGTAGAGTAGAGTATAGTATATAACAGTAGAGTAGAGTAGAGTAGAGTAGAGTAGAGTACAGTAGAGTAGAGTAGAGTAGAGTAGAGTAGAGTACAGTACAGTAGAATAGAGTACAGTAGAGTAGAGTAGAGTAGAGTAGAATAGAGTACAGTAGAGTAGAGTAGAGTAGAGTAGAGTAGAGTAGAGTAGAGTAGAGTAGAGTACAGTAGAGTAGAGTAGAATAGAGTACAGTAGAGTAGAGTAGAGTAGAGTACAGTAGAGTAGAGTAGAATAGAGTACAGTAGAGTAGAGTAGAGTAGAGTAGAGTAGAGTAGAGTAGAGTAGAGTAGAGTAGAGTAGTAGTAGAGTAGAGTAGAGTAGAGTAGAGTAGAGTAGAGTATATTACAGTAGAGTAGAGTAGAGTAGAGTAGAGTAGAGTAGAGTAGAGTACAGTAGAGTAGAGTAGAGTAGAGTAGAGTAGAGTATAGTAGAGTAGAGTGGAGTAGAGTAGAGTGGAGTAGAGTAGAGTGGAGTAGAGTAGAGTACAGTCGAGTACAGTAGAGTATAGTATATTACAGTAGAGTAGAGTAGAGTATATTACAGTAGAGTAGAGTAGAGTAGAGTAGAGTACAGTAGAGTAGAGTACAGTACAGTAGAATAGAGTAGAGTAGAGTAGAGTAGAGTATAGTATAGTATATTACAGTAGAGTAGAGTAGAGTAGAGTAGAGTAGAGTACAGTACAGTGGAATAGAGTAGAGTAGAGTAGAGTAGAGTAGAGTAGAGTATAGTATAGTATATTACAGTAGAGTACAGTAGAGTAGAGTAGAGTAGAGTACAGTAGAGTAGAATAGAGTACAGTACAGTGGAATAGAGTAGAGTAGAGTATAGTATAGTATATTACAGTAGAGTAGAGTAGAGTAGAGTAGAATAGAGTAGAGTAGAGTAGAGTAGAGTATAGTATATTACAGTAGAGTAAGTAGAGTAGAGTAGAGTAGAGTAGAGTAGAGTATATTACAGTAGAGTACAGTAGAGTAGAGTATATTACAGTAGAGTAGAGTAGAGTAGAGTAGAGTAGAGTACAGTACAGTACAGTACAGTAGAGTACATTTGAGTACAGTAGAGTATAGTATATTACAGTAGAGTAGAGTAGAGTAGAGTAGAGTACAGTACAGTACAGTAGAATAGAGTAGAGTAGAGTAGAGTAGAGTATAGTATAGTATATTACAGTAGAGTAGAGTAGAGTAGAGTAGAGTAGAGTAGAGTACAGTACAGTGGAATAGAGTAGAGTAGAGTAGAGTAGAGTATAGTATAGTATATTACAGTAGAGTACAGTAGAGTAGAGTAGAGTAGAGTAGAGTAGAGTACAGTAGAGTAGAATAGAGTACAGTACAGTGGAATAGAGTAGAGTAGAGTATAGTATAGTATATTACAGTAGAGTAGAGTAGAGTAGAGTAGAATAGAGTAGAGTAGAGTAGAGTAGAGTATAGTATATTACAGTAGAGTAGAGTAGAGTAGAGTAG
>NW_025533524.1:0-50000 GCF_020615455.1 Coregonus clupeaformis | reverse complement strand
AGAGTTGGCTAAAGACGGCACGCTCAATAGTTTTGGAAAGAAAAGAAAGAAGGGATACTGGTCTGTAGTTGTTGACATCAGTGGGGTCGAGTGTTGGTTTTTTGAGAAGGGGAGCAACTCTCGCTCTCTTGAAGACGGAAGGGACATGGCCAGCGGTCAAGGATGAGTTGATCAGCGAGGTGAGGTAGGGGAGAAGGTCACCGGAGATGGTCTGGAGAAGGGAGGAGGGGATGGGGTCAAGCGGGCAGGTTGTTGGGCGGCCTGCAGTCACAAGTCGCAGGATTTTATCTGGAGAGAGAGGGGAGAAAGAAGTCAAAGCATAGGGTAGGGCAGTGTGGAGCAGGACCAGCAGTGTCATTAGACTTAACAAACGAGGATCGGATGTCGTCAACCTTCTTTTCAAAGTGGTTGACGAAGTCATCCACAGAGAGAGAGGAGGGGGGGGGATTCAGGAGGGAGGAAAATGTGGCAAAGAGCTTCCTAGGGTTAGAGGCAGATGCTTGGAATTTAGAGTGGTAGAAGGTGGCCTTAGCAGCAGAAACAGATGAAGAAAATGTAGAGAGGAGGGAGTGAAAAGATGCCAGGTCGGGCAGGGAGTTTAGTTTTCTTCCATTTCCGCTCCGCTGCCCGGAGCTCTGTTCTGTGAGCTCGCAATGAGTCATCAAGCCACGGAGCTGGAGGGGAGGACCGAGCCGGCCGGGAGGATAGGGGACACAGAGAGTCAAAGGATGCAGAAAGGGAGGAGAGGAGGGTTGAGGAGGCAGAATCAGGAGATTGGAGGGAGAAGGATTGAGCAGAGGGAAGAGATGATAGGATGGAAGAGGAGAGAGTAGTGGGAGAGAGAGAGCGAAGGTTGTGGCGGCGCATTACCATCTGTGTAGGGGGCAGAGTGAGTAGTGTGGGAGGAGAGTGAGAGAGAAAAGGAAACAAAAGTAGTGGTCGGAGACATGGAGGGGAGTTGCAGTGAGATTAGTAGAGGAGCAGCATCTAGTGAAGATGAGGTCAAGCGTATTGCCTGCCTTGTGAGTAGGGGGACGGTGAGAGGGTGAGGTCAAAAGAGGAGAGGAGTGGAAAGAAGGAGGCAGAGAGAAATGAGTCAAATGTGGACATAGGGAGGTTGAAATCCCCCAAAACTGTGAGGGGTGAGCCATCCTCAGGGAAGGAACTTATCAAGGCGTCAAGCTCATTGATGAACTCTCCAAGGGAACCTGGAGGGCGATAGATGACAAGGATATTAAGCTTAAATGGGCTAGTGACTGTGACAGCATGGAATTCAAATGAGGAGATAGACAGATGGGTTAGGGGGAAAAATTGAGAATGTCCACTTGGGAGAGATGAGGATTCCTGTACCACCACCCCTCTGACCAGATGCTCTCGGGGTATGCGAGAACACATGGTCAGACGAGGAGAGAGCAGTAGGAGTAGCAGTGTTTTCAGTGGTGATCCATGTTTCCGTCAGCGCCAGGAAGTCGAGGGACTGGAGGTTGGCATAGGCTGGGATGAAGTCAGCTTTGTTGGCAGCAGAACGGCAGTTCCAGAGGCTGCCTGCGACCTGGAACTCCACGTGGGTGGTGCGTGCAGGGACCACCAGGTTAGAGAGGCAGCAGCCACGCGGTGTGGTGCGTTTGTGTAGCCTGTGCAGAGAGGAGAGAACAGGGATAGGCAGAGGCATAGTTGACAGGCTGTAGCAAATGGCTACAAAAATGCAGAGGAGATCGGAATGAAATGGGCTAAGCATCTGGGAGCCGGAGAGAGCAGGGCCTCCTCACCAAAACTTCTACCTCAGAAACTAAAATTGTTTCACTGAACCACCCGAACAAAAACTCTCCCAACTTCCGCCTTTAGAAATCAGAATTGTTGTGAACCACAGCGGTTCAATGTTTAAAGGAATAGACTCAACCCACTTTATTCAGCTAGCCAACTATGACACCATAGCCAACTAGCAAGCTAGCATCCAATAACAATAACACACCGTTTAGCACCAACACTTGGTCACAACAAAGTGACCAACACAACAACACTTGGTCACAACAAAGCACAACAAACACACCTGTCTATATAAGGTCCCACAGTTGACAGTGCATGTCAGAGCAAAAACCAAGCCATGAGGTCGAAGGAATTGTCTGTAGAGCTCCAAGACAGGATTGTGTCGAGGCACAGATCTGGGGAAGGTTACCAAAAAATGTATGCAGCATTGAAGGTGCCCAAGAACACAGTGGCCTTGATTTTTAAATGGAAGAAGTTTGGAACCACCAAGACTCTTCCTAGAGCTGGCCGCCCGGCCAAACTGAGCAATCGGGGGAGAAAGCCCTTGGTCAGGGAGGTGACCAAGAACCCAATGGTCACTCTGACAGAGCTCTAGAGATCCTCTGTGGAGATGGAAGAACCATCCAGAAGGACAACCATCTCTGTAGCACTCCACCAATCAGGCCTTCATGGTAGAGTGGCCAGACAGAAGCCACTCCTCAGTAAAAGGCACATGAGAGCCCGCTCGGAGTTTGCCAAAAGGCACCTAAAGCCTCTCAAACCATGAGAAACAAGATTCTTTGGTCTGATGAAACCAAGATTGAACTCTTTGGCCTGAATGCCAAGCGTCACGTCTGGAGGAAACCTGGCACCACTGCTACGGTGAAGCATGGTGGTGGCAGCATCATGCTGTGGGGATGTTTTTCAGCAGCTGGGACTGGGAGACTAGTCAGGATCGAGGCAAAGATGAACGGAGCAAAGTACAGAGAGATCCTTGATAAAAACCTGCTCCAGAGCTCTCAGGACCTCAGACTGGGGCGAAGGTTCACTTTTCAACAGGACAACGACCCTAAGCACACAGCCAAGACAACGCAGGAGTGGCTTCGGGACAAGTCTCTGAATGTCCTTGAGTGGCCCAGCCAGAGCCCGGACTTGAACCCGATCTATCACTTATTACAGGTGTGACAAGCTTGTAGCATCATACCCAAGAAGACTCAAGGCTGTAATCGCTGCCAAAGGTGTTTCAACAAAGTACTGAGTAAAGGGTCTGAATACTTATGTAAATGTGATATGTCCGTTTTCTATATATAATAAATTAGCAAACATTTCTAAAAACTTGTTTTTGCTTTGTGATTATGGGGTATTGTGTATAGATTGATGAGGGGGAAAAAACAATTTAATCAATTTTAGAATAAGGTTGTAACCTAACAAAATGTGGAAAAATTCAAGGGGTCTGAATACTTTCTGAATGCACTGTATATGGCCAATATACCACAGCTAAGCGCTGCTCTGTCGCACGACACAACGCGGCGTGCCTGGAAATGTTTTGTCAAACCCGTGGTATACGGTCTGATACACCACGGCTTTGAGCCAATCAGCATTCAGGGGGCTCGAACCACCCAGTTTATAATCATGTATATATTGAATGACCCTCTGTCCTCTGGTCCATAATGGGCCTAGCTCAGCAGATCAGATCCCCCCCCCCCGGACCAGGATGCAGATTGAACAGATTGGACAGCCCTCACTCCATGACTCCCCACGGTCGACAGACACAATATGCCAGTTTAGAACACCCAGTCCTGAGCGAGGTCGGCCAGAATCAACAGAGACCGAGGAGAAGGGGGGGGGAAACCTGTTTTCTATTTTGATGTCTCACCTGAAATAATATACAAAAACAGCATCTAAAAATACTAAATACTTGGTGGCACTTTCTATTTCCTTTGTTCTCTATTTCTCTGTTAGGATGGAGTTGTTGTTGATGGAGTTGTTGATGGAGTCATCAGTCTATTCATAACACATAGAATAATAGTATTTATATCTTGAATCCATTCATAACGTCTCTATTATTCCAAAGCCTCTCTCAGTCATTTCTGCATTTCTTTTCTCTCAGTCATCGTCTAAGTCTGTTGAATATTTATTTCATATGTACAGTTGAAGTCTGAAGTTTACATACACTTAGGTTGGAGTCATTAAAACTCGTTTTTCAACCACTCCACACATTTCTTGTTAACAAACTATAGTTATACACAAACTATAGCATCATGCTGTGGGGGTGCTTTGCTGCAGGAGGGACTGGTGCACTTCACAAAGTAGATGGCATTATGAGGAAGGAAAATTATGTGGATATATTGAATCAACATCTCAAGACATCAGTCAGGAAGTTAAAGCTTGGTCACAAATGGGTCTTCCAAATGGACAATGACCCCAAGCATACTTCCAAAGTTGTGGCAAAATGGCTTAAGGACAACAAAGTCAAGGTATTGGAGTGGCCATCACAAAGCCCTGACCTCAATCCTATAGAACATTTGTGGGCAGAACTGAAAAAGCGTGTGCGAGCAAGGAGGCCTACAAACCTGATTCAGTTACACCAGCTCTGTCAGGAGGAATGGGCCAAAATTCACCCAACTTATTGTAGGAAGCTTGTGGAAGGCTACCCGAACTGTTTGACCCAAGTTAAACAATTTAAAGGCAATGCTACCAAATATTAATTGAGTGTATGTAAACTTCTGACCCACTGGGAATATGATGAAAGAAATGAAGCTCAAATAAATAATTCTCTCTACTATTATTCTGATATTTCACATTCTTAAAATAAAGTGGTGATCCTAACTGACCTAAAACAGGGAATATTTACTAGGATTAAATGTCAGGAATTGTGAAAAACTGAGTTTAAATGTATTTGGCTAAGGTGTATGTAAACTTCCGACTTCAACTGTACATGTATTTATTACTAGATGACTAACACACATGGTGAATGCATCAGCACTCGAAATGAGACATGTGTAGTAATAAAGCCAGTCAGTCAGACAGGAGAAACTCATAACTTCATTAATACACGTCTCATTTAGAATTGATGCATTCACCATGCATTTTAGTCATCTAGAGTTGATGCATGACTGTGTGTGTGTGTGTGTGTGTGTGTATGTGTGTGTGTGTGTGTATGTGTGTGTGTCTGTGTGTGTGTGTGTGTCTGTGTGTGTGTGTGTGTGTCTGTGTGTGTGTGTGTGTGTGTGTGTGTGTGTGTGTGTGTGTGTGTGTGTGTGTGTGTGTGTGTGTGTGTGTGTGTGTGTGTGTGTGTGTGTGTGTGTACTACAGTACAAGCAGCAGAGTGATTAGTATGGTATTAGTATTAGTATTAGGATTAGTATTAGTATTAGTATTAGTATGACTGTGTGGTATGGTATTAGTATTAGTATTAGTATTAGTATTAGTATTAGTATTAGTATTAGTATGACTGTGTGGTACGGTAGTAGTATTAGTATTAGTATGACTGTGTGGTATGGTAGTAGTATTAGTATTAGTATTAGTATGACTGTGTGGTATGGTAGTAGTATTAGTATTAATATTACTTTGTGGTACGGTAGTAGTATTAGTATAAGTATGACTGTGTGGTACTGTAGTAGTATTAGTATTAGTATGACTGTGTGGTACGGTAGTAGTAGTAGTATTAGTATGACTGTGTGGTATGGTAGTAGTATTAGTATTAGTATTAGTATGACTGTGTGGTATGGTAGTAGTAGTAGTATTAGTATTAGTATGACTGTGTGGTATGGTAGTAGTAGTAGTAGTATTAGTATGACTGTGTGGTACGGTAGTAGTATTAGTATTAGTATGACAGTGTGGTACGGTAGTAGTATTAGTATTAGTATGACTGTGTGGTACGGTAGTAGTAGTAGTATTAGTATGACTGTGTGGTACGGTAGTAGTAGTAGTATTAGTATGACAGTGTGGTACGGTAGTAGTATTAGTATTAGTATGACTGTGTGGTATGGTAGTAGTATTAGTATTAGTATTAGTATGACTGTGTGGTATGGTAGTAGTAGTAGTATTAGTATGACTGTGTGGTATGGTAGTAGTATTAGTATTAGTATGACAGTGTGGTACGGTAGTAGTAGTAGTATTAGTATGAATGTGTGGTATGGTAGTAGTATTAGTATTAGTATTAGTATTAGTATGGCTGTGTGGTACGGTAGTAGTAGTAGTATTAGTATGACTGTGTGGTACGGTAGTAGTATTAGTATTAGTATTAGTATGACTGTGTGGTACGGTAGTAGTAGTAGTATTAGTATGACTGTGTGGTACGGTAGTAGTATTAGTATTAATATGACTGTGTGGTACGGTAGTAGTAGTAGTATTAGTATGACTGTGTGGTACGGTAGTAGTATTAGTATTAGTATGACTGTGTGGTATGGTAGTAGTAGTAGTATTAGTATGACTGTGTGGTATGGTAGTAGTAGTAGTATTAGTATGACTGTGTGGTATGGTAGTAGTAGTAGTATTAGTATGACTGTGTGGTATGGTAGTAGTAGTAGTATTAGTATGACTGTGTGGTATGGTAGTAGTAGTAGTATTAGTATGACTGTGTGGTACGGTAGTAGTATTAGTATTAGTATGACTGTGTGGTATGGTAGTAGTAGTAGTATTAGTATGACTGTGTGGTACGGTAATAGTAGTAGTATTAGTATGACTGTGTGGTACGGTAGTAGTAGTAGTATTAGTATGACTGTGTGGTACGGTAGTAGTATTAGTATTAGTATGACTGTGTGGTACGGTAGTAGTATTAGTATTAGTATGACTGTGTGGTACGGTAGTAGTATTAGTATTAGTATGACTGTGTGGTATGGTAGTCGTATTAGTATTAGTATGACTGTGTGGTACGGTAGTAGTATTAGTATTAGTATTAGTATGACTGTGTGGTATGGTAGTAGTATTAGTATTAGTATGACTTTGTGGTACGGTAGTAGTATTAGTATTAGTATGACTGTGTGGTACGGTAGTAGTAGTAGTATTAGTATGACTGTGTGGTATGGTAGTAGTATTAGTATTAGTATGACTTTGTGGTATGGTAGTAGTATTAGTATTAGTATGACTTTGTGGTATGGTAGTAGTATTAGTATTAGTATGACTGTGTGGTACGGTAGTAGTATTAATATTAGTATGACTGTGTGGTACGGTAGTAGTAGTAGTATTAGTATGACTGTGTGGTACCGTAGTAGTATTAGTATTATTATGACTGTGTGGTACGGTAGTAGTAGTAGTATTAGTATGACTGTGTGGTATGGTAGTAGTAGTAGTATTAGTATGACTGTGTGGTATGGTAGTAGTATTGGTATTAGTATGACTGTGTGGTACGGTAGTAGTATTAGTATTAGTATGACTGTGTGGTACGGTAGTAGTATTAGTATTAGTATGACTGTGTGGTACGGTAGTAGTAGTAGTATTAGTATGACTGTGTGGTACGGTAGTAGTATTAGTATTAATATGACTGTGTGGTACGGTAGTAGTAGTAGTATTAGTATGACTGTGTGGTACGGTAGTAGTATTAGTATTAGTATGACTGTGTGGTATGGTAGTAGTATTAGTATTAGTATGACTGTGTGAGTACGGTAGTAGTATTAGTATTAGTATGACTGTGTTGTACGGTAGTAGTATTAGTATTAGTATGACTGTGTGGTACGGTAGTAGTATTAGTATTAGTATGACTGTGTGGTACGGTAGTAGTAGTAGTATTAGTATGACTGTGTGGTATGGTAGTAGTATTAGTATTAGTATGACTTTGTGGTACGGTAGTAGTATTAGTATTAGTATGACTGTGTGGTACGGTAGTAGTATTAATATTAGTATGACTGTGTGGTACGGTAGTAGTAGTAGTATTAGTATGACTGTGTGGTACCGTAGTAGTATTAGTATTATTATGACTGTGTGGTACGGTAGTAGTAGTAGTATTAGTATGACTGTGTGGTATGGTAGTAGTATTAGTATTAGTATGACTGTGTGGTATGGTAGTAGTATTGGTATTAGTATGACTGTGTGGTACGGTAGTAGTATTAGTATTAATATGACTGTGTGGTACGGTAGTAGTATTAGTATTAGTATGACTGTGTGGTACGGTAGTAGTATTAGTATTAATATGACTGTGTGGTACGGTAGTAGTATTAGTATTAGTATGACTATGTGGTATGGTAGTAGTATTAGTATTAGTATGACTGTGTGGTATGGTAGTAGTATTAGTATTAGTATGACTGTGTGGTACGGTAGTAGTATTAGTATTAGTATGACTGTGTGGTATGGTAGTAGTATTAATATTAGTATGACTGTGTGGTATGGTAGTAGTATTAATATTAGTATGACTGTGTGGTATGGTAGTAGCATTAGTATTAGTATGACTGTGTGATATGGTAGTAGTATTAGTATTAGTATGAATGTGTGGTACGGTAGTAGTATTAGTATTAGTATGAATGTGTGGTACGGTAGTAGTATTAGTATTAGTATTAGTATGACTGTGGTATGGTAGTAGTATTAGTATTAGTATTAGTATGACTGTGTGGTACGGTAGTAGTATTAGTATTAGTATTAGTATGACTGTGTGGTATGATAGTAGTATTAGTATTAGTATGACTGTGTGGTATGGTAGTAGTATTAGTATTAGTATTAGTATGACAGTGTGGTACGGTAGTAGTAGTAGTATTAGTATGACTGTGTGGTATGGTAGTAGTATTAGTATTAGTATGATTGTGTGGTACGGTAGTATTAGTAGTATTAGTATGACTGTGTGGTACGGTAGTAGTATTAGTATTAATATGACTGTGTGGTACGGTAGTAGTAGTAGTATTAGTATGACTGTGTGGTACAGTAGTAATATTAGTATTAGTATGACTGTGTGGTATGGTAGTAGTATTAGTATTAGTATGACTGTGTGGTACTGTAGTAGTATTAGTATTAGTATGACTGTGTGGTACGGTAGTAGTATTAGTATTAATATGACTGTGTGGTACTGTAGTAGTATTAGTATTAGTATGACTGTGTGGTATGGTAGTAGTATTAGTATTAGTATGACTGTGTGGTACTGTAGTAGTATTAGTATTAGTATGACTGTGTGAATACGGTAGTAGTATTAGTATTAGTATGACTGTGTGGTACGGTAGTAGTAGTAGTATTAGTATGACTGTGTGGTACGGTAGTAGTATTAGTATTAATATGACTGTGTGGTACGGTAGTAGTAGTAGTATTAGTATGACTGTGTGGTACGGTAGTAGTATTAGTATTAGTATGACTGTGTGGTATGGTAGTAGTATTAGTATTAGTATGACTGTGTGGTACGGTAGTAGTATTAGTATTAGTATGACTGTGTTGTACGGTAGTAGTATTAGTATTAGTATGACTGTGTGGTACGGTAGTAGTATTAGTATTAGTATGACTGTGTGGTACGGTAGTAGTAGTAGTATTAGTATGACTGTGTGGTATGGTAGTAGTATTAGTATTAGTATGACTTTGTGGTACGGTAGTAGTATTAGTATTAGTATGACTGTGTGGTACGGTAGTAGTATTAATATTAGTATGACTGTGTGGTACGGTAGTAGTAGTAGTATTAGTATGACTGTGTGGTACCGTAGTAGTATTAGTATTATTATGACTGTGTGGTACGGTAGTAGTAGTAGTATTAGTATGACTGTGTGGTATGGTAGTAGTATTAGTATTAGTATGACTGTGTGGTATGGTAGTAGTATTGGTATTAGTATGACTGTGTGGTACGGTAGTAGTATTAGTATTAGTATGACTGTGTGGTACGGTAGTAGTATTAGTATTAGTATGACTGTGTGGTACGGTAGTAGTATTAGTATTAATATGACTGTGTGGTACGGTAGTAGTATTAGTATTAGTATGACTATGTGGTATGGTAGTAGTATTAGTATTAGTATGACTGTGTGGTATGGTAGTAGTATTAGTATTAGTATGACTGTGTGGTACGGTAGTAGTATTAGTATTAGTATGACTGTGTGGTATGGTAGTAGTATTAATATTAGTATGACTGTGTGGTATGGTAGTAGTATTAATATTAGTATGACTGTGTGGTATGGTAGTAGCATTAGTATTAGTATGACTGTGTGGTATGGTAGTAGTATTAGTATTAGTATGAATGTGTGGTACGGTAGTAGTATTAGTATTAGTATGAATGTGTGGTACGGTAGTAGTATTAGTATTAGTATTAGTATGACTGTGGTATGGTAGTAGTATTAGTATTAGTATTAGTATGACTGTGTGGTATGGTAGTAGTATTAGTATTAGTATGACTATGTGGTATGGTAGTAGTATTAGTATTAGTATTAGTATGACAGTGTGGTACGGTAGTAGTAGTAGTATTAGTATGACTGTGTGGTATGGTAGTAGTATTAGTATTAGTATGATTGTGTGGTACGGTAGTATTAGTAGTATTAGTATGACTGTGTGGTACGGTAGTAGTATTAGTATTAGTATGACTATGTGGTATGGTAGTAGTATTAGTATTAGTATGACTGTGTGGTATGGTAGTAGTATTAGTATTAGTATGACTGTGTGGTACGGTAGTAGTATTAGTATTAGTATGACTGTGTGGTATGGTAGTAGTATTAATATTAGTATGACTGTGTGGTATGGTAGTAGTATTAATATTAGTATGACTGTGTGGTATGGTAGTAGCATTAGTATTAGTATGACTGTGTGGTATGGTAGTAGTATTAGTATTAGTATGAATGTGTGGTACGGTAGTAGTATTAGTATTAGTATGAATGTGGAATACGGTAGTAGTATTAGTATTAGTATTAGTATGACTGTGGTATGGTAGTAGTATTAGTATTAGTATTAGTATGACTGTGTGGTACGGTAGTAGTATTAGTATTAGTATGACTGTGTGGTATGGTAGTAGTATTAGTATTAGTATTAGTATGACAGTGTGGTACGGTAGTAGTAGTAGTATTAGTATGACTGTGTGGTATGGTAGTAGTATTAGTATTAGTATGATTGTGTGGTACGGTAGTATTAGTAGTATTAGTATGACTGTGTGGTACGGTAGTAGTATTAGTATTAATATGACTGTGTGGTACGGTAGTAGTAGTAGTATTAGTATGACTGTGTGGTACAGTAGTAATATTAGTATTAGTATGACTGTGTGTTATGGTAGTATTATTAGTATTAGTATGACTGTGTGGTACTGTAGTAGTATTAGTATTAGTATGACTGTGTGGTACGGTAGTAGTATTAGTATTAATATGACTGTGTGGTACTGTAGTAGTATTAGTATTAGTATGACTGTGTGGTATGGTAGTAGTATTAGTATTAGTATGACTGTGTGGTACTGTAGTAGTATTAGTATTAGTATGACTGTGTGGTACGGTAGTAGTATTAGTATTAGTATGACTGTGTGGTACGGTAGTAGTATTAGTATTAGTATGACTGTGTGGTACGGTAGTAGTATTAGTATTAATATGACTGTGTGGTACTGTAGTAGTATTAGTATTAGTATGACTGTGTGGTATGGTAGTAGTATTAGTATTAGTATGACTGTGTGGTACTGTAGTAGTATTAGTATTAGTATGACTGTGTGGTACGGTAGTAGTATTAGTATTAGTATGACTGTGTGGTACGGTAGTAGTATTAGTATTAGTATGACTGTGTGGTACGGTAGTAGTATTAGTATTAGTATGACTGTGTGGTACGGTAGTAGTATTAGTATTAGTATGACTGTGTGGTATGGTAGTAGTATTAGTATTAGTATGACTGTGTGGTACGGTAGTAGTATTAGTATTAGTATGACTGTGTGGTATGGTAGTAGTATTAGTATTAGTATGACTGTGTGGTACGGTAGTAGTATTTGTATTAGTATGACTGTGTGGTATGGTAGTAGTATTAGTATTAGTATGACTGTGTGGTACGGTAGTAGTATTAGTATTAGTATGACTGTGTGGTACGGTAGTAGTATTGGGGTTCCTTCTGAAATCTGTTTTTATCCCAGTGAGGTTTGCAGTAGACAGTAGAATAGATTGAAAACATTGTCACAGGCAACTGTCTGGACCCTGTCTTTCGTGTGTGTGTCGGTGTGTGTGTGTGTCAGTGAGTGTGTGTGTGTGTGTGTGTGTGTGTGTGTGTGTGTCGGTGTGTGTGTGTGTCGGTGTGTGTGTGTGTGTGTGTGTGTGTGTGTGTGTGTGTGTGTGTGTGTGTGTGTGTGTGTGTGTGTGTGTGTGTGTGTGTGTGTGTGTGTGTGTGTCGGTGTGTGTGTGTGTGTGTGTGTGTGTGTGTGTGTGTGTGTGTGTGTGTGTGTGTGTGTGTGTGTGTCGGTGTGTGTGTGTGTGTTGGTGTGTGTGTCGGTGTGTGTGTGTGTGTGTGTGTGTGTGTGTGTGTGTGTGTGTGTGTGTGTGTGTGTGTGTGTGTCGGTGTGTGTGTGTGTGTGTGTGTGTGTGTGTGTGTGTGTGTTGGTGTGTCTGTGTGTGTTCACCAGAGTGATATATACACTCCTTTCTTGAAACATGAATATCTTAATAACAGCTTTTATATCTATTATAGACATGTTTGCCCAGTGGTGAACCTTTAGGCCTTCAGTGTGTTACAGGTTGGTGATTCTGAAAGGACAGCAACCGTAATACCAGCGCACTCATGTAGGAGAGTTCACTTTTTGTAAAACACAAAGGGGCCAGTGGTGTAGTGGAGGGTAAACGCAGGTATAAACCGTACTGATTGTCTCATGAAGCAGCTCACAGAAGAATGACATCGGTAGGGTAGAAAATACGTTTTAACGTATGATATCTACCAGTAAATGGTAACTAAGGCAACAATGGGTATGCAAACCAGGTATTGAAAAAGTTTAGTCCGAAGTGTTGGTTAGTAGGCTATTTGTGATGCGCAATATTGTCATCATGCACTGTTTGCATCAGGGGCGTAGACATGTATGGGCCCGGGTGGACAGAGGCCCACCCACTGGGGAGCCAGGCCCACCCAATCAGATTGATGTGGTTTAAGCATTGTTGTGAAATTAGACCATCAAATTCTCAAAAACTCATAAGAAACCACAGGAAAACACAGGGTTTTTCACACAGGGTACGTTTCCTTCGCTGGGCGGGCCGTTTGAGTATACCCACTGCTCCAGGCACCACTACACCACTTCATAGGGCCGATGGAAGGACAGCAGTCACACAGCATGATGTCAAAGGATAAGCAGTCACACACAGCATGATGTCAAAGGATAAGCAGTCACACACAGCATGATGTCAAAGGATAAGCAGTCACACAGCATGATGTCAAAGGATAAGCAGTCACACACAGCATGATGTCAAAGGATAAGCAGTCACACAGCATGATGTTAAAGGATAAGCAGTCACACAGCATGATGTCAAAGGATAAGCAGTCACACACAGCATGATGTTAAAGGATAAGCAGTCACACAGCATGATGTTAAAGGATAAGCAGTCACACACAGCATGATGTCAAAGGATAAGCAGTGACACAGCATGATGTTAAAGGATAAGCAGTCACACAGCATGATGTCAAAGGATAAGCAGTCACACACAGCATGATGTCAAAGGATAAGCAGTCACACACAGCATGATGTTAAAGGATAAGCAGTCACACAGCATGATGTTAAAGGATAAGCAGTCACACAGCATGATGTTAAAGGATAAACAGTCACACAGCATGATGTTAAAGGATAAGCAGTCACACAGCATGATGTCAAAGGATAAGCAGTCACACAGCATGATGTTAAAGGATAAGCAGTCACACAGCATGATGTTAAAGGATAAACAGTCACACAGCATGATGTTAAAGGATAAACAGTCACACAGCATGATGTTAAAGGATAAGCAGTCACACAGCATGATGTTAAAGGATAAGCAGTCACACAGCATGATGTTAAAGGATAAGCAGTCACACAGCATGATGTTAAAGGATAAGCAGTCACACAGCATGATGTTAAAGGATAAGCAGTCACACAGCATGATGTTAAAGGATAAGCAGTCACACAGCATGATGTTGAAGGATAAGCAGTCACACAGCATGATGTTAAAGGATAAGCAGTCACACACAGCATGATGTTAAAGGATAAGCAGTCACACAGCATGATGTTAAAGGATAAGCAGTCACACAGCATGATGTTAAAGGATAAGCAGTCACACAGCATGATGTTAAAGGATAAGCAGTCACACAGCATGATGTTAAAGGATAAGCAGTCACACAGCATGATGTTAAAGGATAAGCAGTCACACAGCATGATGTTAAAGGATAAGCAGTCACACAGCATGATGTTAAAGGATAAGCAGTCACACACAGCATGATGTTAAAGGATAAGCAGTCACACAGCATGATGTTAAAGGATAAGCAGTCACACAGCATGATGTTACAGGATAAACAGTCACACAGCATGATGTTAAAGGATAAGCAGTCACACAGCATGATGTTAAAGGATAAGCAGTCACACACAGCATGATGTTAAAGGATAAGCAGTCACACAGCATGATGTTAAAGGATAAGCAGTCACACAGCATGATGTTAAAGGATAAGCAGTCACACAGCATGATGTCAAAGGATGAGCAGTCACACAAAGCAAGATGTTAAAGGATAAACAGTCACACAGCATGATGTTAAAGGATAAGCAGTCACACATCATTATGTTAAAGGATAAGCAGTCACACAGCATGATGTTAAAGGATAAGCAGTCACAGAGCATGATGTTAAAGGATAAGCAGTCACACACAGCATGATGTTAAAGGATAAGCAGTCACACAGCATGATGTTAAAGGATAAACAGTCACACAGCATGATGTCAAAGGATAAGCAGTCACACAGCATGATGTTAAAGGATAAGCAGTCACACACAGCATGATGTTAAAGGATAAGCAGTCACACAGCATGATGTTAAAGGATAAACAGTCACACAGCATGATGTTAAAGGATAAGCAGTCACACAGCATGATGTTAAAGGATAAGCAGTCACACAGCATGATGTTAAAGGATAAGCAGTCACACACAGCATGATGTTAAAGGATAAGCAGTCACACAGCATGATGTTAAAGGATAAGCAGTCACACACGCATGATGTTACAGGATAACAGTCACACAGCATGATGTTAAAGGATAAGCAGTCACACAGCATGATGTTAAAGGATAAGCAGTCACACACAGCATGATGTTAAAGGATAAGCAGTCACACAGCATGATGTTAAAGGATAAGCAGTCACACAGCATGATGTTAAAGGATAAGCAGTCACACAGCATGATGTCAAAGGATGAGCAGTCACACAAAGCAAGATGTTAAAGGATAAACAGTCACACAGCATGATGTTAAAGGATAAGCAGTCACACATCATTATGTTAAAGGATAAGCAGTCACACAGCATGATGTTAAAGGATAAGCAGTCACAGAGCATGATGTTAAAGGATAAGCAGTCACACACAGCATGATGTTAAAGGATAAGCAGTCACACAGCATGATGTTAAAGGATAAACAGTCACACAGCATGATGTTAAAGGATAAGCAGTCACACAGCATGATGTTAAAGGATAAGCAGTCACACACAGCATGATGTTAAAGGATAAGCAGTCACACAGCATGATGTTAAAGGATAAACAGTCACACAGCATGATGTTAAAGGATAAGCAGTCACACAGCATGATGTCAAAGGATAAGCAGTCACACAGCATGATGTTAAAGGATAAGCAGTCACACACAGCATGATGTCAAAGGATAAGCAGTCACACAGCATGATGTTAAAGGATAAGCAGTCACACACAGCATGATGTTAAAGGATAAGCAGTCACACAGCATGATGTTAAAGGATAAGCAGTCACACAGCATGATGTTAAAGGATAAGCAGTCACACACAGCATGATGTTAAAGGATAAGCAGTCACACACAGCATGATGTTACAGGATAAACAGTCACACAGCATGATGTTAAAGGATAAGCAGTCACACAGCATGATGTTAAAGGATAAGCAGTCACACAGCATGATGTTAAAGGATAAGCAGTCACACAGCATGATGTTAAAGGATAAGCAGTCACACAGCATGATGTTAAAGGATAAGCAGTCACACACAGCAGGATGTTAAAGGATAAGCAGTCACACAGCATGATGTTAAAGGATAAGCAGTCACACACAGCATGATGTTAAAGGATAAGCAGTCACACAGCATGATGTTAAAGGATAAGCAGTCACACAGCATGATGTTAAAGGATAAGCAGTCACACACAGCATGATGTTAAAGGATAAGCAGTCACACAGCATGATGTTAAAGGATAAGCAGTCACACACAGCATGATGTTAAAGGATACGCAGTCACACAGCATGATGTTAAAGGATAAGCAGTCACACACAGCATGATGTTAAAGGATAAGCAGTCACACACAGCATGATGTTAAAGGATAAGCAGTCACACACAGCATGATGTTAAAGGATAAGCAGTCACACAGCATGATGTTAAAGGATAAGCAGTCACACAGCATGATGTTAAAGGATAAGCAGTCACACAGCATGATGTTAAAGGATAAGCAGTCACACACAGCATGATGTTAAAGGATAAGCAGTCACACACAGCATGATGTTAAAGGATAAACAGTCACACAGCATGATGTTAAAGGATAAGCAGTCACACACAGCATGATGTTAAAGGATAAGCAGTCACACAGCATGATGTTAAAGGATAAGCAGTCACACAGCAGGATGTTAAAGGATAAGCAGTCACACACAGCATGATGTTAAAGGATAAGCAGTCACACACAGCATGATGTTAAAGGATAAACAGTCACACACAGCATGATGTTAAAGGATAAGCAGTCACACAGCATGATGTTAAAGGATAAGCAGTCACACAGCATGATGTTAAAGGATAAGCAGTCACACAGCATGATGTTAAAGGATAAGCAGTCACACACAGCATGATGTCAAAGGATAAGCAGTCACACACAGCATGATGTTAAAGGATAAGCAGTCACACAGCATGATGTTAAAGGATAAGCAGTCACACAGCATGATGTTAAAGGATAAGCTGTCACGATTCAGACAGACGACCAGAGGACCACAATTGCGTCACACCAGAAAGTTTATTAAACTTAAGGGAAAAGGGGAAGTAGGGAGTGAATGAAGGCTCCAGGGGTAACAGGATCCCGTCCAATGCGCTGGGTCTGTGCCCCCCCAGTGGCAGCGATCGTCCTATGAAGCCGGTGGTGGGTGGTCCAGAAGTCCTGGGGGGAGACACAGACACAACAGGCGGAATGAAACCAGGCAGCAGTACAGTTCAAGGAAATCCAAAATACGTAGTAGCAAGGCAGAAGGCTGGTCAGAGTTACCGGGATTGAAGAGTAGTCAGGAGTCGTAATGGCAGAAGCAGGTCTGGATCTCCTGAGGCAGAAGAGTATCCAAAAACAGGCAGGTCCGGGGTCACAAAACCAGGGTGAGCCAGAAGCGCGAGCAAACAGGTTCCGGGTGTGAGCTTTGCAGACGATCTGACACCGGAGAGAGCTGAAAGACAGGGCCTTAAATACTGGGAGAGGTTAGTGGGTAATGCAGCGCAGCTGGCAGAGTAATTAGAGCCGAGCAGAGCAGGGACAGGTGGAGCTAGTTAGGCTGAGTAGAGAGAGGGAGGTGAGCAGAGTGGAAGATAGTGGAAACAAATTAAGGTGGTAACCCGGTGGAGTGAGAGGGCTCATGACAGAACCCCCCAAGGGACGGCCCCAGAAGTCCCAAGAGCAACACCACGCCGGGCGGAGGAGGGACCGGAGGAGGGCTAGGAACTCCTCCGAACGGTCCGAGTGAACGTCCTCATCCTCGGAGAAGCCGGAGGGCCGTGGTCGGGAGATGGGACAGGTCCCGAGACAGGATCAGGCACAGGACAGGAAGCCGAGCGGGCCGGACGGTTAGGGGACCCCTCTGGGGCGGCCCCTACGGATTGCAGGTTGATCCGGATGCCGTTGGTGGAAAGCGGTGATGAGAGTCCTATCCACAATCCGACTAGCTGGCACCCAGGTCCTTTCCTCAGGTCCATAGCCCTCCCAGTCAATGAGGTACTGGAGACCCCTACCCCTCCGTCTGGACCGAAGCAGGCGGCGGACGGTGTAAACCAGACCACCATCGGCGAGCCGTGGAGGAGGAGGACCAGGCGCAGCAGGGACCAGCGGACTCTCATGGATGGGCTTAATCTTAGACACATGGAAAGTGGGGTGCACCCTCAGGGAATTAGGCAGTTGGAGCCGGACAGCAGTTGGGCTAATCACTCTTATGATAGGGAATGGGCCAATGAACCGAGGGTGCCAGCTTCTGCGACTCCACCCTGAGTGGCAGGTTCTTCGATGACAACCACACCCTTTGACCAACATGGTAGGTGGGAGCAGGAATTCTCCGACGGTTGGCCCGGTAGTGTAGCTGGCAACGGACCTGAGGAGTGTGGCTCGGGCTTGTGACCAGGTGCGGCGACATCGACGGGCAAAAGCAAGTGCAGATGGGCAAGTAACCTCCTCCTCCTGGCTGGCAAATAGAGGAGGCTGGTATCCATAAACACATTGGAAAGGGGACATACCGATGGCAGAGCAGGTCAGAGAATTGTGTGCGTACTCCACCCATGTCAATTGCTGCGACCAGGAGTGGGGGTTGCGTGAAGTCATGCATCGCAGTGCCTTCTCGAGCTCCTGATTAGCCCGCTCTGACTGCCCATTGGATTGGGGATGGAATCCGGAAGTCAGACTGACCTGTGGCTCCCAGCAGGTGACAGAACTCCTTCCAAAAAGCGGAGGAGAATTGTGGACCACGGTCAGAAACAACATCCCTTGGCAGTCCGTGGATCCGGAAGACGTGTTCCAGGACCACCTGGGCGGTCTCCTTGGCGGTTGGGAGCTTGGGGAGGGAGATGAAGTGTGCCATCTTGCTGAAACGGTCAACGATGGTGAGAATGACGGTCATGCCACTTGAAGGGGGGCAGCCCGTGACAAAGTCAAGGGCGATGTGAGACCAGGGACGTCTGGGCACAGGCAGGGCTGCAGCAATCCGGCTGGGGGCTGGCAGGACGACTTGTGTTGGTTGCAGATGGGGCAGGCTTGGACGAATTCCCGTACATCCTTCCTCAGAGAGGGCCACCAGAACCTCTGGGCGAGCAGGTTGTAAGTGCGGGTGGAGCCAGGGTGACAAGCTAGGCGGAGTCATGTCCCCACTGAATGACCTGGGACCTCAGGTCTTCGGGGACAAAAAGGCGGTCAGCTGGGCAAGTGCTGGGACCTGGCTGGTTACGGAGAGCCTCCAGCACCTGTTCCTCAACAGCCCAGGTCAGAGCTGCAACGATGCAGGGACTTGGCAGAATCGACACAGGGTCCTTGGAGGTGTCATCCTTCTGGAATTGACGGGAGAGGGCGTCTGGCTTGGTGTTGCGTGATCCAGGCCGGTATGACAGAGTGAAATTAAACCTGGTGAAGAACAGGGCTCAGCGGGACTGCCTGGAGTTCAACCGTTTGGCCGTGCGGATGTACTCCAAGTTCTTATGATCGGTCCAAACGAGAAATGGAATGGTGGACCCCTCCAGCCAGTGACGCCACTCCTCCAAGGCAAGCTTCACAGCCAGCAGCTCACGGTTCCCTATGTCGTAATTGCACTCAGAGGGGGACAACCGACGTGAGAAAAAGGCACAGGGATGGAGCTTCCTATCCTCCGCAGCCCACTGAGAAATCACAGCACCAACTCCCCACATCCGAGGCGTCCACCTCCACAATGAATTGCCGGTCCACATCAGGCATCTGGAGGATGGGAGCGGAGGTGAACCTCACCTTGAGGGTACTGAAGGCTTTGTCGGCTGCTGGGGTCCAGGTGAAGGGTTGCTTGGTGCTGGTTAGAGCAGTGAGAGGGGCAGCAACGGTACTGTAGTTCCGGATAAACTTCCTATAGAAGTTAGCAAACCCCAGAAACTGTTGCAGCTTCTTTCTGTTCTCCGGAACTGGCCATGAAGTGACTGCTGATACTTTGGCAGGATCCATTTGGATACTTCCTTCTGCCACTATGTACCCCAGGAAGGCCACTGTCTTGACGTGAAACTCACATTTCTCTGCCTTGGCGTGAGGGGAATTCTCCAGAAGACGATGAAGGACTTGCTGGACATGGCGGGTGTGTTCAGACAGGTTTCTGGAGTAAATTAAGATGTCATCCAGGTAAACGAAGACAAACTTGTTTAACATGTCCCGCAGTACATCATTCACTAGAGCCTGGAACACAGCAGGAGCATTGGTGAGGCCAAAAGGCATAACCAGATACTCGTAGTGGCCTGTTGGTGTATTGAATGCGGTTTTCCATTCATCTCCCTCCCGGATCCGCACTAGGTGGTAAGCGTTTCTGAGATCCAACTTGGTAAAAACAGTGGCTCCCTGGAGCAACTCAAAAGCAGAGGTGAGCAGAGGCAGAGGGTAACGGTTCTTCACTGTGATGTCGTTGAGTCCCCTGTAGTCGATGCAGGGGCGAAGAGATCCGTCCTTCTTCCCCACAAAGAAGAAGCCAGCACCAGCAGGAGATGAAGATGAACGGATTAATCCTGCGGACAGAGAGCCATTGATGTAGTCCTCCATGGACTTTCTTTCAGGAGCAGACAACGAATAAAGACGACCCCTTGGAGGAGCTGTTCCAGGGAGGAGGTCGATGGCACAGTCGTACGGTCGGTGAGGGGGCAGAGATGTGGCTCTTGCTTTGTTAAACACCTCTCTGAGACCATGGTAGCATTCTGGGACATTGGAGAGGTCAGGAGCGGAGTTAGTAGGTACTGGCCGAGGGGGTAGTGCGGCAGCAAGCAGGCAGGTTCGGTGGCAGTCCTCTCCCCACTCCCTGATCACCCGGTCACCCAGTCGAGCTGAGGGTTGTGCCGGCGGAGCCATGGGTAACCCAGGATGAGGGTTGGCCTGGAGAGGGAGCAGGTGAAACTGGATAGTTTCTTGATGGTTTCCCGGACAGACCCATCGAGACCGGGGCCGTGACATGAGTGACCGATCCGAGTAAGTGTCCGTCCAGTGCCCGGGCAGGAATAGGAGGTGTCAAACGGAGGTTCTCCAGTCCCAGTTGGCGTGCCAGCTTGATGTCCATTATGTTGGCTTCGGCGCCAGAATCCACCAGAGCAGCCAGGGTGTGAGTTGAGTCAGAGAGGCGGAGGTGAACTTGCAGCAGGGGTTTGCGGTCGGAGGACTGGATGGTCATTGAACTCAACCGGACTCCCCCTACGCCCGGTGAGCTTCGGCCCTTTAAAGGGCAGGTTACCACACGATGTCCATCACCTCCACAATAGAGGCAGAGGTTTGAGGTGAAGCGGCGCTGGCGCTCTGCAGGAGTGAGGGAGGCTCGCCCAATCTCCATAGGCTCAGACTGATCAAGCTGACCTGGGTGAGTGGCAGTAGATGACAGAGCCCAGTCAGATCTCTCCGAATGCCGGTAGTAGGTGGACCTTGGCGCCCCCTCTCACGACAGACGGGTCTGTATCCTTCTGTCGATCCTGACAGTCAGTGCGATGGCTTCATCAAAGTGGAAGGCAGTTCATGGGAGACCAACTCGTCCTTGATATAGTCAGCCAAACTATGGAAGAACGCGTCCACCAACGATGGTGTGTTCCAAGAACTTCGTCTAGCCAGGGTTCGGAAGTCGATGGAATGGTCTGCGACTGTACGTCTGCCTTGCTCGAATACTGAACAGTTCACGAGACGCCTCTGCGGTGGGTGAATCCAGGTCAAACACCTTCAGCATCTCCTCAGCAAACAGGTCGAAGGTTGCACATGCGGGGTTTGACGTTCGAACTCTGCTGTTCCCCAGAGTCGAGCTCGGCCCGTCCAGGTGAGTGATGGCATACCCAACTTTAGCCCCCTCCGTGGCGAAGGTCCTTGGCTGCAAGGAGAACTGAAGTCGGCAGCTAGTCAGGAATGGCCGGACCTGGGTTGAATCGCCGTTGAACCGCTCGGGGTTTCCAATCTTGGGTTCCGGAGCAGCGGCTGCAATGACCGGGGCAGGTAACTCGGGGGCTGGGCTGGTGGGCAGACTGGCTGGGGTAAGGTTGGTGAGGAGTTGAATGATCATGGCGAGTTGTTGTTGCTGCTGCCCATGCTCATCGGTTTCCATGTCGGGGAAAGTGTGCGCTGAGTCCATAATGGTCAGATCGTACTGTCACGATTCAGACAGACGACCAGAGGACCACAATTGCGTCACACCAGAAAGTTTATTAAACTTAAGGGAAAAGGAAGTAGGGAGTGAATGAAGGCTCCAGGGGTAACAGGGATCCCGTCCAATGCGCTGGGTCTGTGCCCCCCAGTGGCAGCGATCGTCCCTATGAAGCCGGTGGTGGGTGGTCCAGAAGTCCTGGGGGGAGACACAGACACAACAGGGCGGAATGAAACCAGGCAGCAGTACAGTTCAAGGGAAATCCAAAATACGTAGTAGCAAGGCAGAAGGCTGGTCAGAGTTACCGGGATTGAAGAGTAGTCAGGAGTCGTAATGGCAGAAGCAGGTCTGGATCTCCTGAGGCAGAAGAGTATCCAAAAAACAGGCAGGTCCGGGGTCACAAAACCAGGGTGAGCCAGAAGCGCGAGCAAACAGGTTCCGGGTGTGAGCTTTGCAGACGATCTGACACCGGAGAGCTGAAAGACAGGGCCTTAAATACTGGGAGAGGTTAGTGGGTAATGCAGCGCAGCTGGCAGAGTAATTAGAGCCGAGCAGAGCAGGGACAGGTGGAGCTAGTTAGGCTGAGTAGAGAGAGGGAGGTGAGCAGAGTGGAAGATAGTGGAAACAAATTAAGGTGGTAACCCGGTGGAGTGAGAGGGCTCATGACATAAGCAGTCACACAGCATGATGTTAAAGGATAAGCAGTCACACAGCATGATGTTAAAGGATAAGCAGTCACACAGCATGATGTTAAAGGATAAGCAGTCACACAGCATGATGTTAAAGGATAAGCAGTCACCCAGCATGATGTTAAAGGATAAACAGTCACACAGAGCATGATGTTAAAGGATAAGCAGTCACACAGCATGATGTTAAAGGATAAGCAGTCACACAGCATGATGTTAAAGGATAAGCATTCCATAAACTCTGACATAATAAGCCAGTGGGTCCCAATCATAAGAATACAAAAACACAACCATTAAGCATTTCCATTTCCATTTCCATTTCCATTTACGTCATTTAGCAGACGCTCTTATCCAGAGCGACTTACAAATTGGTGCATTCACCTTATGATAGCCAGTGGGACAACTACTTTACAATTTTTTTTATTTATTTATATATATATATATATATTTTTAATTTAGTCTTTTTATTTTATTTGTTAGTTTTGTTGTAATTTCTTTCAAATGTAAAAAATAAATACAATAAATAATTTGTTTTATATATATATTGTTGTTTACTTTTAATTTGTGTTGTTTATTAATTTTTGTATGTTTTTAATTATTATTATTATTATTATTATTATTATTATTATTATTATTATTATTATTATTATTATTATTTTGTTGGGGTGGGGTGGGGTTGGGGGGGGATAGAAGGATTACTTTTATACTATCCCAGGTATTCCTTAAAGAGGTAGGGTTTCAAGTGTCTCCGGAAGGTGGTCAGGTGACTCCGCTGTCCTGGCGTCGTGAGGGAGCTTGTTCCACCATTGGGGTGCCAGAGCAGCGAACAGTTTTGACTGGGCTGAGCGGGAACTGTGCTTCCGCAGAGGTAGGGGGACCAGCAGGCCAGAGGTGGAAGAATGCAATGCCCTCTTTGGGTGTAGGGACCATTCGAAATGTACAACTATTACTTCCCATTGCAAAAAACATTTCAAGTTTAGCGCACAAAGTAACCGGTGACCTAAAGTTAAAGTGGAACTGATAGTGTTTTAACTACTTTGCAGATATGAAACAAACAGACAATCATATAATCAGTCAAAAATATCAAATTCCCAGTTTATGCTACAAAACCAACTTTATAAGAGGTTTTAAAAATAGGTTCTATTTGACTCTACGTTCCATGACGTATACTAAGGCATTGTTGGCAGAATAGATGGATGCAGTCCAATGCATGACTAATATAATTCACCAATACATTTCTTGATAGTCCAAAAAAGATTGCTGTCAGGTTGTAAATCACAGCTGGCCTGCCTGGTACATTGTTTGCTGCCTCCATTCGGGGTGCACTGTTTCAGTTTCAATGACTCAATGTTCTGGACAAAAACTGACAAATGTAACTAAGGCTGGGAATGTCAAAACAATCAAACTAGCACGGGCAATGATCACAAGTCAGTCATTCCGTGGCTAATAGGCTAGCGTATCTATACATGTAGCAAGCTAAAAACACGGAGCCTAACGTTAGCTGGATAGATAGATAGATAGCTGCTAGGAGGATGTCATGTCATGCCATTGGAGGAGTGGTTGAGTGACTGACTTTTGCCTCTCATATCGTTTTTCGGTGACTATACACAGCTAGAGATGCAGGTGTCATTTGTTAGCTAGCAAGAATTTGAATGACTGTTATCCAGTTAGCATATCTCTTGCGTTCACAAATTCACTCTGGCTGTCTACTCCAATTTCAGAGCACTCGTCTGAGTGTGCTAGAGCGCAGAACAACTAATTACGAACGCGCAACACCTGCTGAATATGACCGGTGTCAGTAAACGTAGGGGGGAAAAGTAATAGTTAGTCAAGAACGCTCTAGATAAAATGAAAACAGCCTAACTAGCTCTGCTACGGCGAGTAAAATGTTCAGTGTGAGGTGTTCTCTAATTTGTGTCTGGAAGTAGCTAGCTAGCAAGCTAGCCAACTTTAGCCAGTTAGCTTGGGTGCTTGGTTGTGACAAGCATGCATTGGAAGCAAGCTGCAGAAGGACAAGGAGGCTACAATTCCCCATAATTTAACAGTGCAAATTTGATGGCCAACTAGCTGAAGAAGTTTGAGAGGATTTATCTAATGTTCCTTAGTTAGATTTTAGCTCATCTTGCTCTGGCTAGCATTAGTTGTTGATCTTGTTGTTGTTCATGTGCATAACTGAGGGAGAAAGAGCCTACCTTTTCATGGTTGTTTGATAAATAGGACTGTAAAGTTTCCAAATGTAAGAGGACTCCCTTGATGTTTACATATTTGCAGAAATCCATTCAGTTGTATTTTGTGGCTTTTGGGGAATGCATTCTAATGATCTAAAGTTGCGCTGATCCATTTGCCACATGATCTAAACTGCCTGTAAACACACAGTCTAGTTCAAAGTGAATGATGGCAGGCCCATGTGGCAAATGGCTTATTTGTATTAAGGTCTACTGTAACTCTGATTGGCTATAGTGCACCGGTCTGTGTAGACTCCGGTCCTGGACAAGACAGATGTTTTTATTTGGCTTTATTTACTGCAGTGTCTATTAATTGTCCAAACACACAGCCACCTTCCCACTCTATATTGCTATAGAATTTTCACAAATGCCTTAGTATACATAATTCCCAAACATTCTAACAATTTATAAAAATGTGAAGATGACCATACCTAAGTGGTCACTTGTCAGAATTTCATTTTAAACTTAACTTCTTGTTGAAAGTTATTCTTGAAAAGGGAGACGCTAACAAATCAGGTGAAGAGGGTGGATCTGATCTCCATCACCTAGGACTTGACGTAGATTAAGTAGATTAATCAAATCTCACATTGTTATCAATTTCTGCTCAATCTGCATGCTTTCTCAATCAGCTTTAACTGTATGTGCACTCGTAAATCAAGTTATTTCTCGAGTTGGGCTCTGGGATATAACAGCCGTTGAGTATCTGATTTTATGGTGGATTGTGGAGGAGGGGGGTTGAGTGTGTTGGAGTATGTGAGTATGTGAGTATGTGCGTGTGTGCTTGTCTGGCATCTGTTGTGGGGGGGTGGGGATGTTGGGGGGGAGGGGGGGGTATGGGATGGACCACAGGAATTATTTGCTAGGATAATAATTGCTTGTCAATGAATTAAATGTAATACAATGGCAATCCGGGTTATATGTTAATCCATATTAATTGATAATGATGGAAAATAGGATATGCATAATTTTAAAAAAATAGTTATATATATATATATATATATATATATATATATATAGAGAGAGAGAGAGAGAGAGAGAGAGAGAGAGAGAGAGAGAGAGAGAGAGAGAGAGAGAGAGGTGAAAGCATTGGAAATGCTTTTGGCGGTTAATCTGCTTCTGTTTTGTGGGTGGCACTGTGTGCTGTTTTCGATGGATGGGTCCTGGCCTCTCGGGGCCTTAGGGATCCGGAGGGGCGTGGGTGGGATGCTGATCACTGGGATGACGGCTCAACTTGGGGTGGGGAGGGGCTTTAGCGGGGGAATTAGTGGAGAACAATTGAAGGGGTTACTCCGTAGCAATGAAAATATCACGGTACAGCTATATGGACACTCAATCATTACGGTATTTTTTATTGGTAAATTTACAAACATATATAATGATAAATAGACTTGAAACTTGTATCTCATTATGGTGTATGGTGAAATAAGTATAGCCAGTTATAATTGTAATGGCTTAGCTGATAATAACAAAAGAAGAACAATATTTACATGGCTCAAAGAGAAGGAATATAATATCTATTGTATACAGGAAACTCATTCAACAATTCGAGATGAAGTAGCGTGGAAAAAAGAATGGGGGAATATACTTCTCCCATGGGCAAAAGAAATTCAAAAGGGGTGATGATATTAATTAATAGTAATTTCGATCCGAATGTGCAAATTGTCCAAATAGATACGCAAGGTAGATGGATTATTTTAAATATGTTATTGGACCATAAACAGATATGGCTCATTAACCTTTACGGACCAAATAATGATGATCCACAATTCTTTGACAATATATATAATAAATTATCAAGCCTGCAAGCAACTCAAGACAATATTATTATGGTGGGGGATTATAATACTGTTTTAAATAGCTCAATGGACCGTAAAGGAAATCACACCACAAACAATCACCCACATGCTCTTAAGGAAATTGTGAATGTCATGGATACATTAGAACTAGTAGATATATGGAGGCTTAAATATACTGATCTAGTGAGATATACATGGCGGAGACTGAATCAAGCTAGTCGTCTTGACTTCTTTCTTATCTCATTCTCGTTGGCACCAAAAGTAAAAAAAAGTGTTGATAGGGGACAGAATGTGGTCAGACCATCATATAATAGGCATATACATTACTCTTACTGAATTTCCACGTGGGCAAGGATATTGGAAATTTTATCAAAGCCTATTGGATTATAATTTATTTATAATTAGAACAAAGGAATTTATAACTGACTTTTTCCAACATAACATAGGTACAGCGAATCCCCTTATTGTATGGGACACCTTTAAATGTGCCTTTAGAGGCCATGTAATTCAGTACTCATCTCGAAAACAAAAGAAATTTAGGTCAAAAGAGTTTATACTAAGAAAGGAAATAGAAAGTCTAACAGAACAGATAGATGGCAATAAAAACTGTAACATAGAGGCTCAGAATAAATTAGAGGAAAAACAAAAAGAAATGGAGAAACTTATTCAAGAAAGACCAAGTGTAATATATTATAAAAAATAAAGCAAACTGGATGGAATATGGGGAAAAATGCACAAAATCATTTTTTAATCTTCAACATAGGAATGCTACCAAAAAGAACTTAATGAAACTGGTTACAATTGACGGAGTCACCCATAATTCACCAAATGATATTTTGAAGGAAGAAACAAAGTACTTTAAGCATATGTTTTCTTTTCAGTCGCCTCCATCTCCTCTAACAGAAGCTAATTGTAGAGATTTTTTTTCTATTGATAATGTCAAATTAACAGCCACACAGAAATACTCATGTGAAGGTGAAATTACAGAGGAGGAACTTCTGGATGCAATTAAAGACTTTAAGTCTGGGAAAACTCCAGGGTTGGATGGCATACCAGTCGAGGTATACCAAACCTTTTTTGATATACTAAGAGGACCGTTATTAGCATGTTTTAACCACTCCTATGTAAATGGTAGATTATCTGACACTCAAGAAGAAGGTCTGATCTCATTATTACTGAAACAGGATACAAGTGGAAAATATAAAGATCCAGTCCATTTACAAAATTGGAGGCCCCTTACACTTCAGTGTTGTGATGCAAAAATCTTAGCAAAATGTATTGGTCCCAAAGACCTCATGTTAGCGCATAGAATTAAAAAGGTATTGTCAGATATTATTCATTCTAATCAGACAGGTTTTTTTACATGGAAGATACATTGGAGATAATATAAGGCAAGTATTGGAAACAATAGAACACTATGGAAAATGTGGGAAACCAGGCCTGCTATTCATAGCAGACTTCGAAAAGGCATTTGATAAAGTTCGACTGGGGTTTATATATAAATGCCTGGAGCATTTCAATTTTGGAGAATCTCTTATAAAATGGGTCAAAATCATGTATAGTAACCCTAGGTGTAAAAGAGTAAATAATGGCTATTTCTCAGAAAGTTTTAAACTGTCAAGAGGAGTGAAACAAGGTTGTCCACTATCGGCATATCTATTTATTATGGCCATCGAGATGTTAGCTATTAAAATCAGATCCAATAATAATATCAGAGGATTAGAAATACAGGGCTTAAAAACAAAGGTGTCATTGTACGCTGATGATTCATGTTTTCTTTTAAATCCACAACTAGAATCCCTCCACAGCCTCATAGAGGATCTAGATACATTTTCTAATCTCTCTGGATTACAACCAAATTATGACAAATGTACTATATTACGTATTGGATCACTAAAAAATAAAAATTTTACATTACCATGTAGTTTACCAATAAAATGGTCTGATGGTGATGTGGATATACTCGAATACATATCCCAAAGGAAATAAATGATCTCACTTCAATACATTTTAATAGAAAGTTAGCAAAAATAGATAAGATCTTACTACCATGGAAAGGAAAATACCTGTCAATTTGTGGAAAAATCACCCTGATTAACTCTTTAGTATTATCCCAGTTTACCTATTTGCTTATGGTCTTGCCTACGCCCTAGCGAACAGTTTTTAAATTATATGAGAACAAAATATTCAATTTTATTTGGAGCGGCAAGCCAGACAAAATTAAAAGGGCATATTTATATAATGAATATGAATTCGGAGGACAGAAATTATTAAATATTAAAGCATTAGACCTATCACTAAAAGCTTCAGTCATACAAAAGTTATACTTAAATCCAAACTGGTTCTCAAGCAAATTAGTAAGATTGTCTCACCCAATGTTCAAGAAAGGCTTTTTTCCCTTTATTCAGATTACAACAACTCATTTGCAGTTATTTGAAAAGGAAATCATCTCCCAAATATCACTATTTCTTAAACAAGCCATAGAAAGTTGGTTGCAATTTCAATTTAATCCTCCAGAAACGACAGAACAAATAATGCAACAAATATTGTGGTTAAATTCAAATTGACAAAAAACCTTTATTTTTTGACAGAATGTTTAAAAAAGGTATAATCTTCGTAAATTATATCATCGGTAGGACTGGTGGAGTTATGTCGCACATGCAGCTAACAAAAACATATGGAAATGTCTGCTCTACCCAAAATTACAACCAAATAATTGCAGCCTTACCGCAAAAGTGGAAGAGGAAAGTGGAAGGGGGAGAAAGTAAGGAACTTGTCTGTCGGCCTTGCATTAAAGAACATAATTGGTTAAGGAAAACTGTGATAAATAAAAAAGTATATCAGTTTCACTTAATGACCAAAGGATTGACAGCCGTCCCATATAGATTGCAAAATAGTTGGTAAGAGATCTTTGACGTACCGATCCCATGGTATAGTGTTTATGAACTGACACGCAAAACGACACCGGATTCAAAAATTTGAATCTTTCAATTTAAATTATTATATAAAATTCTTGCTGCCAATAGAATGTTATTTATATGGGGGATACAATCTTCCCAGCTCTGCAGATTTTGCTGTGAAGAGACAGAATCATTAGATCATTTGTTTTGGTTCTGTCCATTTGTAGCTTGTTTTTGGACACAGGTCCAGGAATGGCTAAAGGATTGCAATATTTACCTGGAGCTAACCTTGCAGATAGCATTACTGGGTGATCTGAAAAGTCATAGTCAATCAATCAATAATATAATAATACTTTTAGCAAAAATATTTATTTTTAATTCACAATCTGTAGAAGCAATGAGAATAGAAAGGTTCAGAACTTTTGTAAAACATCACAGTACGGTTGAAATATATATGGCAAATAGAAATCCTATATGGATGGTGTTAAGAGATAGATGGGAGGTATTGAATACAGTTGAAGGATGGGACCAATAACAAATAACAACAAATAATAACTAAGATAGCTAATAATGTAAGCATACTGTGTCCATAATAAGTATATAAGTTGTATGTTGGGAGCTTTTGGGAAAGAGCACAGTTAGAAAGATATGGCATATAGAAGCAAACCGGATGGACATCATGAAAATGATCGGAGAGGTTGAGAGTAGAAGAAGTTCAGGAGCAAAAAATAAATAAATTTGTGTATGTATATATATATATATATATTATATAATTATTGTAAAATTAACTTTGTCCATAAGGTGTAGATAGTAAGTATAGACCGGAAGTAGAGGCCTGGGCATTGTTGTTCACTAATTTACTCCAAGTAGGGAAAGGATGGCGGGGTTGAAAAGTAATAAAGGGGAGTATATATATAAAAAAACATGGGGGATTGGAAGTGATGCAGACAATTACATTGATAGAAGATACAATCTATCTGCAATATTAAGCTGATCCATCCCCCCCAAAAAAACAAAAAAACAAAATAAAAAATTAGCAACAACATCCTCTTTGATAACACCTGCTGCAGCCGCTGCAAACTAGCCGACAACAAAAGCTAGCTAGCTAGCTAGACCGTGGGAAAACTACTACTCGCTATTGCGCAGTGACCTGATGGCCTTCAAGAAAGCAGAAGTTTTACAGTTGAATGGCAGATGTCTTTATCTAGCTTCTGATGGCCTAGCTAATGGCTGACAGATCTATCTCCCCAGAAACCAGCAAAGAAAAATCCTGATTGGATATTTTTTTTCTCTTCAGCGTTAACATTTTCCTTTCCAACAAAAACTGAAGAGATTAAATCAGAATATCATTGATTTGATTTTTATTATAATCATTACTTTTTAAATCCTTAGCCCTTCTCTGAAGGCGTAGAAGGCCCATTGTTCCCCACTGTGTTTGGGTTAGTAATAATTTATAGAGTGGCTCTATTTTCCCTCAGCATGCATTTTTTTCACTATTCTGAATTTCCAAATAATCCATATGTTCTTCTGAAACATGAACACAGAAATACTGGACATTTTGAACTCTTACGGGGGTGATATGACAAAATTACAATCATGGTCTTGAATTGGACTCACATTGTTCTGGTCTCGGTCCCGGACCCCATGTCCCCCTACCGGTCTCGGTCTTGACTCGGACTCGATTTGCTCCGGTCTTGGTCTTGAATCGGTCTCGCTTAAGGTGGTCTCGAACACAACACTGATTATGATTATATACAGTGTTGTAACGATGTGCAAATAGTTAAAGTACAAAAGGGAAAATAAATCAACATAAATATGTATATGTATGGATGTAATTACAATGGTGTTTGTGCTGCACTGCATTTGTCTTGTGGCAACAGGTCACACATCTTGCTGCTGTGATGGCACACTGTTGTGTTTCTCTTAATACAGTGGGGGAAAAAAGTATTTAGTCAGCCACCAATTGTGCAAGTTCTCCCACTTAAAAAGATGAGAGAGGCCTGTAATTTTCACCATAGGTACACGTCAACTATGACAGACAAATTGAGAGAAAAAAATCCAGAAAATCACATTGTAGGATTTTTAATGAATTTATTTGCAAATTATGGTGGAAAATAAGTATTTGTCACCTACAAACAAGCAAGATTTCTGGCTCTCACAGACCTGTAACTTCTCTTTTAAGAGGCTCCTCTGTCCTCCACTCGTTACCTGTATTAATGGCACCTGTTTGAACTTGTTATCAGTATAAAAGACACCTGTCCACAACCTCAAACAGTCACACTCCAAACTCCACTATGGCCAAGACCAAAGAGCTGTCAAAGGACACCAGAAACAAAATTGTAGACCTGCACCAGGCTGGGAAGACTGAATCTGCAATAGGTAAGCAGCTTGGTTTGAAGAAATCAACTGTGGGAGCAATTATTAGGAAATGGAAGACATACAAGACCACTGATAATCTCCCTCGATCTGGGGCTCCACGCAAGATCTCACCCCGTGGGGCAAAAATCCCAGAACCACACGGGGGGACCTAGTGAATGAACTGCAGAGAGCTGGGACCAAAGTAACAAAGCCTACCATCAGTAACACACTACGCCGCCAGGGACTCAAATCCTGCAGTGCCAGACGTGTCCCCCTGCTTAAGCCAGTACATGTCCAGGCCCGTCTGAAGTTTGCTAGAGTGCATTTGGATGATCCAGAAGAGGATTGGGAGAATGTCATATGGTCACATGAAACCAAAATATAACTTTTTGGTAAAAACTCAACTCGTTGTGTTTGGAGGACAAAGAATGCTGAGTTGCATCCAAAGAACACCATACCTACTGTGAAGCATGGGGGTGGAAACATCATGCTTTGGGGCAGTTTTTCTGCAAAGGGACCAGAACGACTGATCCGTGTAAAGGAAAGAATGAATGGGGCCATGTATCGTGAGATTTTGAGTGAAAACCTCCCTCCATCAGCAAGGGCATTGAAGATGAAACGTAGCTGGGTCTTTCAGAATGACAATGATCCCAAACACACCGCCCGGGCAACGAAGGAGTGGCTTCGTAAGAAGCATTTCAAGGTCCTGGAGTGGCCTAGCCAGTCTCCAGATCTCAACCCCATAGAAAATCTTTGGAGGGAGTTGAAAGTCCGTGTTGCCCAGCGACAGCCCCAAAACATCACTGCTCTAGAGGAGATCTGCATGGAGGAATGGGCCAAAATACCAGCAACAGTGTGTGAAAACCTTGTGAAGACTTACAGAAAACGTTTGACCTGTGTCATTGCCAACAAAGGGTATATAACAAAGTATTGAGAAACTTTTGTTATTGATCAAATACTTATTTTCCACCATAATTTGCAAATAAATTCATTAAAAATCCTACAATGTGATTTTCTGGAATTTTTTTTCTCATTTTGTCTGTCATAGTTGATGTGTACCTATGATGAAAATTACAGGCCTCTCTCATCTTTTTAAGTGGGAGAACTTGCACAATTGGTGGCTGACTAAATACTTTTTCCCCCCACTGTATATATGGGAGTTTATCAAAATTAGATTTGTTTTCTAATTCTTTCTTGGTCTGTGTAATAGAAGGGAATTATGTGTCTCTAATATGGTCATACATTTGGCAGGAGGTTAGGAAGTGTAGCTCAGTTTCCACCTCATTTTGTAGACAGTGTGCACATAGCCAGTCTTCTCTCGATAGCCAGGTCTGTCTACGGTGGCCTCTCTCAATTGCAAGGTACACTGAGTCTGTACATAGTCAAAGGCTTTGCCGCTGTGTACTCTCTGTTTAGGGCCAAATAGCATTCTAGTTTGCTCTGTTTTTTGGTAAATTCTTTCCAATGTGTCAAGTAATTATCTTTCTGTATTCTCATGATTTGGTTGGGTCTAATTGTGTTGCTGTTCTGGGGTCTGTTTGTGTTTGTGAACAGAGCCCCAGAACCAGCTTGCTGAGGGGACTCTTCTCCAGGTTCATCTCTCTGTAGGTGATGGCTTTGTTATGGAAGATTTGGGAATCACTTCCTTTCAAGTGGTTGTAGAATTCAACGGCTCTTTACTGGATATTGATAATTAGCGGGTATTGTCCTAATTCTGCTCTGCATGCATTATTTGGTGTTTTTTTAACGTTGTACACAGAGAATGTTTTTGCAGAATTCTAGATGCAGAGTCTCAATTTGGTGGTTGTCACAACTATAAAGGGCAATGGATTCTATAACTGATTCAATGGGTTCTATAACTGATTCAATGGGTTCTATAACTGACACAATGGATTCTATAACTGATTAAATGGATTATATAACTGATTCAATGGATTCTATAACTGATTCAATGGATTCTATAACTGATTCAGATATTTTTTTGCCAGATCCTAATTGGGATGTCGAATTGTATGTCCCTCTTGATGGCGTAGAAGGCCTTCCTCGTTCACAGCTTTGAGGAAGTTACCTGGGGTGCCAATGTTTAGGCCTAGGTAGGTATAGTTTTGTGTGTGCTCTAGGGCAACGGTGTCTAGATGGAATTTGTATTTGTGGTCCTGGCAACTGGACCTTTTTTGGAACACCATTATTTTTGTCTTACTGAGATTCACTCTCAGGGCCCAGGTCTGACAGAAGGCCCTTCTTGGTTGGGGAAAGAGGGACCAGATCATCAGCAAACAGTAGACATTTGACTTCAGATTCTAGTAGGGTGAGGCTGGGTGCTGCAGACTGTTCTAGTGCCCTCGCCAATTCGTTGATATATATGTTGAAGAGGGTGGGGCTTAAGCTGCATCCCTGTCTCACCCCATGGCGCTGTGAAAAGAAATGTGTGTGTTTTTTGCCAATTTTTACTGCACATTAATTGTATAATGTCGTATGTTTTTCCCCCCAACACCGCTTTCCATTAATTTATATAGCAGACCCTCGTGCCAAATTTAGACAAAAGCTTGAAATCAACAAAGCATGAGAATACTTTTATTTAATTTTGGCTTGTTTGTTCGTCAATTGTGCAGGGTGAATACATGGTCTGTCGTATGGTAATTTGGTAAAAAGCCAATTTGACATTTGCTCAGGACGTTGTTTTGACTGAGGAAATGTAAAAGTCTGCTGTTAATGATAATGCAGAGGATTTTCCAGAGGTTGCTGTTGACGCATATCCCACAGTGGTTATTGGGGTCAAATTTGTCTCCAGTTTTGTAGATTGGGGTAATCAGTCCTTGGTTCCAAATATTGGGGAAGATGCCATAGCTGAGGATGATGTTAAAGAGTTTAAGTATAGCCAATTGAATTTGTGGTCTGTATATTTTATCATTTCATTTAGGATACCATCAACACCACAGGTCTTTTTGGGTTGGAGGATTTGTATTTTGTCCTGTAGTTCATTCAACAAAAATTTATCCTTTGCCAAGATTATCCATCCACCTGACAGGTGTGGCATATCAAGAAGCTGATTAAACAGCATGATCAATACACAGGTGCACCTTGTGTTGAGGACTATAAAAGGCCACTCTAAAATGTGCAGTTTTGTCATGCAACACAATGCCACAGATGTCTCAAGTTTTGAGGGAACGTACAATTGGCATGCTGACTGCATGAAATATTAATTATTAATGACTAATTATTACACCCTGAAACTGTGTATAATGTGTTAGAAATGTGTGAGTGTAGGACCAGTAAAGGCTATGGCATTGAGCCACTATTTAGCAATGTGAGTAAGAGTTAGGCCAGACAACAAAGGACAAGGAGAACTGTCTACAGACAACTGAGAAACTAAGATAAAGAGGCCTCCCAATTTAGGGAGGGGAGAAACTGTTATGAAAACATGGTGCAGAATATTGTGAGAACGGCAATAACTGAGTAATGCAGGGAGTAGGCTATGTGTGTGTGTGTATGTATGTATGTGTGTATGTATGTGTGTATGCATGTGTATATCTGTGTGTGTGTGTGTGAACTGATGGTCAGGAGAGCAGTTTTAGAGTGGAAAACTACAGCCCGCCTACAGAGGGGAGGGATTTTTTTGTATGACGTATGAGTATAAAAGATGGACTCTGAAATTGTGATGGCAGAATTCTCAATGAATAAATATCTCTGACTATGCAGACCGGGACTCTGTCCATTACTTAAATCCCAAAAGACTTACAACCTTTTGGGAGATGCACAGAGACACTGAAATAGTTTGTTAAATAATTCACGTAACACTGCAGGAATGTCCACCAGAGCTATTGCCAGAGAATTACATGTCAATTTCCCTACCATAAGACGCCTCCAAAGTTGTTTCAGAGAATTTGGCAGTACGTCCAACCGGCCTCACAACAGCAGACCACGTGTAACTACGCCGGCCCAGGACCTCCCCAGACCACGTGTAACTACGCCGGCCCAGGACCTCCCCAGACCACGTGTAACTACGCCGGCCCAGGACCTCCCCAGACCACGTGTAACTACGCCGGCCCAGGACCTCCCCAGACCACGTGTAACTACGCCGGCCCAGGACCTCCCCAGACCACGTGTAACTACGCCGGCCCAGGACCTCCCCAGACCACGTGTAACTCACGCCGGCCCAGGACCTCCCCAGACCACGTGTAACTACGCCCGGCCCAGGACCTCCCCAGACCACGTGTAACTACGCCGGCCCAGGACCTCCCCAGACCACGTGTAACTACGCCGGCCCAGGACCTCCCAGACCACGTGTAACTACGCCGGCCCAGGACCTCCCCCAGACCACGTGTAACTACGCCGGCCCAGGACCTCCCCAGACCACGTGTAACTACGCCGGCCCAGGACCTCCCCAGACCACGTGTAACTACGCCGGCCCAGGACCTCCCCAGACCACGTGTAACTACGCCGGCCCAGGACCTCCCCAGACCACGTGTAACTACGCCGGCCCAGGACCTCCCCAGACCACGTGTAACTACGCCGGCCCAGGACCTCCCCAGACCACGTGTAACTACGCCGGCCCAGGACCTCCCCAGACCACGTGTAACTACGCCGGCCCAGGACCTCCCCAGACCACGTGTAACTACGCCGGCCCAGGACCTCCCCAGACCACGTGTAACTACGCCCGGCCCAGGACCTCCCCAGACCACGTGTAACTACGCGGGCCCAGGACCTCCCCAGACCACGTGTAACTACGCCGGCCCAGGACCTCCCCAGACCACGTGTAACTACGCCCGGCCCAGGACCTCCCCAGACCACGTGTAACTACGCCGGCCCAGGACCTCCCAGACCACGTGTAACTACGCCGGCCCAGGACCTCCCAGACCACGTGTAACCACGCCGGCCCAGGACCTCCCCAGACCACGTGTAACTACGCCGGCCCAGGACCTCCCCAGACCACGTGTAACTACGCCGGCCCAGGACCTCCCCAGACCACGTGTAACTACGGCCGGCCCAGGACCTCCCCAGACCACGTGTAACTACGCCGGCCCAGGACCTCCCCAGACCACGTGTAACTACGCCCGGCCCAGGACCTCCCCAGACCACGTGTAACTACGCCGGCCCAGGACCTCCCCAGACCACGTGTAACTACGCCGGCCCAGGACATCCCCAGACCACGTGTAACTACGCCGGCCCAGGACCTCCCCAGACCACGTGTAACTACGCCGGCCCAGGACCTCCCCAGACCACGTGTAACTACGCCGGCCCAGGACCTCCCCAGACCACGTGTAACTACGCCGGCCCAGGACCTCCCCAGACCACGTGTAACTCGCCCGGCCCAGGACATCCCCAGACCACGTGTAACTCACGCCCGGCCCAGGACCTCCCCAGACCACGTGTAACTACGCCGGCCCAGGACCTCCCCAGACCACGTGTAACTACGCCCGGCCCAGGACATCCCCAGACCACGTGTAACTACGCCGGCCCAGGACCTCCCCAGACCACGTGTAACTACGCCGGCCCAGGACATCCCCAGACCACGTGTAACTACGCCGGCCCAGGACCTCCCAGACCACGTGCACTACGCCGGCCCAGGACCTCCCCAGACCACGTGCAACTACGCCGGCCCAGGACCTCCCCAGACCACGTGTAACTACGCCGGCCCAGGACCTCCCCCAGACCACGTGTAACTCACGCCGGCCCAGGACCTCCCCAGACCACGTGTAACTACGCCCGGCCCAGGACCTCCCCAGACCACGTGTAACTACGCCGGCCCAGGACCTCCCCAGACCACGTGTAACTACGCCGGCCCAGGACCTCCCCAGACCACGTGTAACTACGCGGCCCAGGACCTCCCAGACCACGTGTAACTACGCCGGCCCAGGACCTCCCCAGACCACGTGTAACTACGCCGGCCCAGGACCTCCCCAGACCACGTGTAACTACGCCGGCCCAGGACCTCCCCAGACCACGTGTAACTACGCCGGCCCAGGACCTCCCCAGACCACGTGTAACTACGCCGGCCCAGGACCTCCCCAGACCACGTGTAACTACGCCGGCCCAGGACCTCCACATCCGGCTTCTTCACCTGCGGTACGGTCTGAGACCAGCCACCCTGACAGCTGAATTTCTGCACAAACTGTCAGAAACCGTCTCAGGGAAGCTCATCTGCGTGCCCGTCGTCCTCACCAGGGTCTTGTCCTGACTGCAATTCGGCGTCGTAACCGACTTAATTGGGGGAAATGCTCACCTTCGATGGCCACCGGTACGCTGTAGAAGTGTGCTCTACACAGATGAATCCCGGTTTCAACTGTACTGGGCAGATGTCAGACAGCGTAAATGGCGTCGTGTGGGCGAGAGGTATGCTGATGTCAACGTTGTGAACAGAGTGCCCCATGGTTGCGGTGGGGTTATGGTATGGGCAGGCATAAGCTACGGACAACGAACGCAATTGCATTTTATCGATGGCAATTTGAATGCACAGTGATACCGTGACGAGATCCTGAGGACCATTGTCATGCCATTTATCCGCCGCCATAAACCAATCAATTTCAATCAATTTTATTTTATATAGCCCTTCTTACATCAGCTAATATCTCGAAGTGCTGTACAGAACCCAGCCTAAAACCCCAAACAGCTAATAATGCAGCACGGGGCTAGGAAAACTCCCTAGAAAGGCAAAACCTAGGAAGAAACCTAGAGAGGAACCAGGCTATGAGGTGGCCAGTCCTCTCGGCTGTGCCGGTGGAGATTATAACAGAACCAGCCAAGATGTTCAAAAATGTTCATAGTGACAAGCATGGTCAAATAATAATCAGGAATAAATCTCAGTTGGCTTTTCATAGCCGATCATTAGAGTTTATCCAGCAACTTCACACATAAACCTCATGTTTCAGCATGATAATGCACAGCCCCATGTCGCAATGACCTGTACACAATTCCTGGAAGCTGAAAATGTCCCAGTTCTTCCATGACCAGACACGTCATCTACTGAGCATGTTTGGAATGCTCTGGATCGACGTGTACGACAGCGTGTTCCAGTTCCCGTCAATATCCAGCAACTTCACACAGCCGTTGAGGAGGAGTGGTAAAACATTTCACAGGCCACAAATCAACAGCCTGATCAACTCTATGCGAAGGAGATGTGTCGCGCTGCATGAGACAAATTGTGGTCACACCAGATACTGACTGGTTTTCTGATCCCATGCCCGTAACTTTTTTTAAGGTATCCGTGACCAACAGATGCATATCTGTATTCCCAGTCATGTGAAATCCATAGATTAGGGCCTAATTTATTTATTTCATTTGACTGAATTCCTCAGTAAAATCTTTGAAATTGTTGCATGTTACTTTTTATATTTTTGTTCAGTGAATTCGGAAGGTATTCAGACCCCTTGACTTATTCCACATTGTGTTACATTACTTCAGAGAAATGGTTTATCCATGCATCTTCCTTTTGTTGTTTGTGCCGTTCCTTCGTTTTTCTTAGGGCATTTCTGTACTGTTTTAGTGATTCACCACAGTGAATAGACGTAGGCTCAGGTTTTCTGGGTCTCTTTGTTTTTGGTTGGAATGGTTTCTCAATTTCTTTCTTAGATTTTTGCATTCATTTTTGTAAATGTTTTAGATTATGATAGGGAAGCTCAAATATACTGTTTAGGCTTTTTTAATGGCAAGTTTACACCATCACTATTGCAGTGAAATGTTTTGTCCAGGAAGATATCTAAAAGGGATTGAATTTGTTGTTTCCCAATTGTTTTTTTAGTAGGTTTCTACACTACTTTCCTTCCATCTATAGCATTTCTCAATATTATGTAGTTTCTTTGGCTTTGATGCTTCATGATTGAGTATTGCTCTGTTCAAGTAGACTTTGATTTTGCTGTAGGTGTACCTACCGTAGGAGTCCCCTCGAAGCCTACCATTGACTATGTACATACCCAGAGTCCGACAGAGCTGCAGGAGTTGTGACCCATTTTTGTTGGTTATGTTGTCGTAGTTGTGTCTAGGGGGGCATATGGGGGAGGGAATGCTGTCACCTCCAGGTATGTGTTTGTCCCCCTGTGTGCTAAGAGTGTCAGGATCTTGTCCAGTTCTGGCATTTAGGTCTCCACAGACTAGTTCATGTCCCTGGGCTTGGAAATGGTTGATCTCCCCCTCTAGGATGGAGAAAGTGTCTTCATTAAAGTATGGGGATTCTATAAGGGGGATGTAAATAGCACACAGGAGGACATTTTTCTCTGTTGAGATCATTTCCTTATTTATTTCTAGCCAAATGTAAAATGCTCCTGTTTCATTAATTTAATAGAGTGGGTTAGGTCTGCTCTATACCAAATTAGCATACCCCCTGAGTCACTTCCCTGTTTCACACCTGGTAGTTTGGTGGATGGGACTACCAGCTCTCTGTAACCTAGATGGCAACCAGTGGGTCCGTCTCCTCTATACCACGTTTCTTGAATAACAATGTCTGTATTTCCAATTTCTTTGATGAAGTCCGGGGTTCCTGCTCTTTAGGCCAAAGGCAGATGACCTCAAACCTTGAATATTCCAGGATGAGATAGTAAAAGCTTTGTGTTCCATAAAGTGTCTCTGGGTCCGTGTGGAAGTTCCTGAATGACCGCGTCCATCCGGCTACTCTATCTTCAGCCTTCTTATCTTCCCGTAACACACACAGACGCACGTAAGAGGACACACAGTGTAATGAGAGTAGACGGCTGTGTCAGTGGTCTGAGGTGTGTGTGTGTGTGTGTGTGTGTGTCTGTGTGTGTGTGTGTGTGTAATGGGATGTGAGGGTGTGAGAGAGAAAACCCTTGCTCTGTCATAGACCAGCTTCCTGTCTAGACTCTGAATGAGCAGGCCAGCAGCATGCCTCACTGTGACCCAGCCAGCTTTTTCCCTGTGTGTGTGTGTGTGTGTGTGTGCGCACGTATGTGTTTGTCTGTGTGTCTTCCATCAAAAAAACATCCTCCTCAACCACAAAGACCAGTCATTCCTCCTCAACCACAAAGACCAGTCATTCCTCCTCAACCACAAAGACCAGTCATTCCTCCTCAACCACAAAGACCAGTCATTCCTCCTCAACCACAAATACCAGTCATTCCTCCTCAACCACAAATACCAGTCATTCCTCCTCAACCACAAAGACCAGTCATTCCTCCTCAACCACAAAGACCAGTCATTCCTCCTCAACCACAAATACCAGTCATTCCTCCTCAACCACAAAGACCAGTCATTCCTCCTCAACCACAAAGACCAGTCATTCCTCCTCAACCACAAATACCAGTCATTCCTCCTCAATCACAAAGACCAGTCATTCCTCCTCAATCACAAAGACCAGTCATTCCTCGTCAAAACAAACCGTATTTCCTGTCATCATCTTCAGAGATACTTTTCCTAGAAAGTGATCATTCAGAGATATAGATAGCCTTTTCTGCTATGCTTCCCTCTCTATTTCCCCCCCTTCTCTGAAGTCTGTCGGCCTGTCGGTCTGTCGGTCTGTTGGTCTGTCAGATGGAGCTGGTGTGACGAATTCGGCTCGTCCTTCCTGAGTCCAGGGCTATGTCCCAAAAGGCCCTGGGTTCTGGTGAAAAGCAACACTAGCTCAAGACCAAAAAAGTATACTAAAATCATTCCAATCCCGATTAAAATGCAACGGCTGTGTAGCGTGTTGGTTGGCTGGCTCTAGGACCATCTCTCGGAGAGAAACGGCCAGCCTGGGGCCTTTCTCTCAGAGAGCAGTGACAGTGCCAGACTTTTTGCTTTGCCGGTCAGCCGTTTAGGCAGTGCGCCGATTGCTTTTGAACTTGATGTCACATTTGAACTCAGCCTTGTAAGCCTCCCTGCCAGCTGTTTTATGTACTTTCACATTGATGTGGGCAGCAGGTCCAATAGGCTAGGGGAAGATAAGCGTCCCCTAAAGTAAATTAAATAAAATGTGCCTAAATTAGCTATATAATTACTTGTGCCTATACAGAAATGAATAAAATCATTCAAAATACTACACCAAAGAGCATGATTTGGCCACAGAGGATCATTAGCTTATTTTATTTTTTTAAATGCTGTGTTGAATGCAATTTGTACAGCGTGCCCAGCAATTAGAGTACCAAATAGCTGATTGTTGAGTTGCAGCGGTCAGTGAAAATAAAATCCTAAGAAAAACTGTAGTTTAGAAAGCAAATGGCTCCTGCTGAAAAGAGAAGAAAAAACTAACTTGTCTCAACTCCCAATTGATTGAACAGTAGCCTATCTTTTATTGGCACCAGCGGATCATACCACTGGGAAGACAATCATTTTGTTTCTCCAGGCTAGATGGACGTCATATTGTACGATTTGTGTCTCCCCTTTTCATTGGCCTAGATTAGATGGAGACAAGGCCCTTTTTTTACTGATCCGTTTCGTCAGTGTCAGCAGAGTAGGCTACTAATTTGTCATATAAAAAAAAAATATGTTGCTTATGTCTCCGGTCATATAAAGTGTAGTAGAATTGTATGAAATGTGTTTATAAAAGTTAAAATGTTTCCTGTTTAAATAAAGGAGAAGAAAGGCGTCTGACTGGTCCAACTATGTCACTACGAGCTCAGCCATGCATTGTTCACAACTGTCTGCTTCGCTAACAGTGATTTGGAGTTATATCATAAATAATGACTATCTACTCATCATATTAGCAATAGTAGCCTATATTACATTAGTCTGCAAATGTCATGATAGATGCATGCAATCCTTTATTATAAAGGTGCAATTTCATTGTGAAAAAAATAAATAGCTTCCCAAACTTGAAACCCACGTGCCGCCTATGGATGTTGGCGTTTTAAGTCAGCCTTGTTGTGACTTGATAGCATGTATTATGCATCTATTCCCCCCCCACCCCACTTTGCCATACCCTAGGTTTAGCTGATCTGAATGCCACTGGTCAAAAGTAGTGCACTAGGGAATAGGGTGCCATTTGGGATGCAGCCCAGGGAATAGGGTGCCATTTGGGATGTAGTCCAGGGAATAGGGTGCCATTTGGGATGCAGGCCAGGGAATAGGGTGCCATTTGGGATGTAGTCCAGGGAATAGGGTGCCATTTGGGATGTAGTCCAGGGAATAGGGTGCCATTTGGGATGTAGTCCAGGGAATAGGGTGCCATTTGGGATGTAGTCCAGGGAATAGGGTGCAATTTGGGATGCAGGCCAGGGCATGGTACCGTCACGGTGTGTCCTGTAGACATGGTATTGCCAAATTAGACGGAGCCTCCGACTGCATTCATCTGCTGACCGGTGACCCCTACCAGGCCTGGCCATGACTTCCGACCTTCCACAGATGGACCTGCATAATAACACACAGGTACAGACACATGGCTAGATCAAATCAATTCAAATCAAATTTTATTGGTCACATGCGCCGAATACAACAGGTGCAGACATTACAGTGAAATGCTTACTTACAGCCCTTAACCAACAGTGCATTTATTTTTAACAAAAAATGTAAAAATAAAAGCAACAACAAAAAAAGTGTTGAGAAAAAAAGAGCAGAAGTAAACTAAAATAACAGCAGGGAGGCTATATATACAGGGGGGTACCGGTGCAGAGTCAATGTGCGGGGGAACCGGCTAGTTGAGGTAGTTGAAGTAATATGTACATGTGGGTAGAGTTAAAGTGACAATGCATAAATAATTAACAGAGTAGCAGCAGCGTAAAAAGGATGGGGTGGGGGGGGCAGTGCAAATAGTCTGGGTAGCCATGATTAGCTGTTCAGGAGTCTTATGGCTTGGGGGTAGAAGCTGTTGAGAAGTCTTTTGGACCTAGACTTGGCACTCCGGTACCGCTTGCCGTGCGGTAGCAGAGAGAACAGTCTATGACTAGGGTGGCTGGAGTCTTTGACAATTTTGAGGGCCTTCCTCTGACACCGCCTGGTATAGAGGTCCTGGATGGCAGGAAGCTTGGCCCCAGTGATGTACTGGGCCGTACGCACTACCCTCTGTAGTGCCTTGCGGTCGGAGGCCAAGCAGTTGCCATACCAGGCGGTGATGCAACCAATCAGGATGCTCTCGATGGTGCAGCTGTATAATTTTTTGAGGATCTGAGGACCCATGCCAAATCTTTTCAGTCTCCTGAGGGGCAATAGGCTTTGTCGTGCCCTCTTCACGACTGTCTTGGTGTGTTTGGACCATGATAGTTCGTTGGTGATGTGGACACCAAGGAACTTGAAGCTCTCAACCTGTTCCACTACAACCTGTTCCACTTCCATCCTACCGGACAGGCGTGATAGGTGGGTGTGTGTAGGGATAGGGGTGTGTAGGGATAGAGGTGTGTAGGGATAGGGGTGTGTGTAGGGATAGGGGTGTGTAGGGATAGGGGTGTGTGTAGGGATAGAGGTGTGTAGGGATAGAGGTGTGTAGGGATAGGGTGTGTAGGGATAGTGATAGGATAGGGTGTAGGACAGTGAGGGATAGGTGTAGGATAGGGGTAGGGGTGTGTAGGGATAGGGGTGTGTAGGGATAGTGCAGGGATAGGGTGTAGTAGGGTAGGACAGGTGTGTAGGGATAGGGGTGTGCAGGGATAGGGAGTGTGTAGGGATAGAGGTGTAGGGATAGGGTGTAGGGATAGAGGTGTGTAGGGATAGGGGTGTGTAGGGATAGAGTGTGTGTAGGGATAGGGGTGTGTAGGGATAGAGGTGTGTAGGGATAGGGGTGTGTAGGGATAGGGGTGTGTAGGGATAGGGGTGTGTAGGGATAGGGGTGTGTAGGGATAGAGGTGTGTAGGGATAGAGGTGTGTAGGGATAGGGTGTAGGACAGGTAGGATAGGAGTGTGTAGGGATATGTAGGAAGTGTAGGATAGTTGTAGGATAGTGTGTAGGGATAGGGTGTGCAGGATAGGTGTGTGTAGACAGGGTTGTAGGACAGGTGCAGGATAGTGTAGGATAGTGTGTAGGGATAGAGTGTGTAGGGATAGAGGTGTGTAGGGATAGGGGTGTGTAGGGATAGAGGTGTGTAGGGATAGAGGGTGTGTAGGGATAGAGGTGTGTAGGATAGGGTTGTAGGACAGAGGTGTGTAGGGATAGTGTGTAGGGATAGAGTGTGCAGGGATAGGGTGTAGGGATAGAGGTGTGTAGGGATAGAGGTGTGTAGGGATAGGGGTGTGTAGGGATAGAGGTGTGTAGGGATAGGGGTGTGTAGGGATAGAGGTGTGTAGGGATAGAGGGTGTGTAGGGATAGAGGTGTGTAGGGATAGAGGTGTGTAGGGATAGAGGTGTGTAGGGATAGGGATGTCAAGGATAGAGGTGTGTAGGGATAGGGTGTGTAGGGATAGGGGTGTGTAGGGATAGGGGTGTGTAGGGATAGAGGTGTGTAGGGATAGGGGTGTGTAGGGATAGGGGTGTGTAGGGATAGGGGTGTGTAGGGATAGGGGTGTGTAGGGATAGAGGTGTGTAGGGATAGAGTGTGTATAGGGATAGGGTGAGGAAGTGTGTAGGGATAGAGTGTGCAGGATAGAGGGTGTGTAGGGATAGAGGTGTGTAGGGATAGGGTGTGTAGGGATAGGGGTGTGTAGGGATAGAGGGTGTAGGGATAGAGGTGTAGGTAGGGATAGGGGGGGTGTAGGGATAGAGGTAGGGTGTGTAGGATAGAGAGTGTGTAGGGATAGAGGTGTGTAGGGATAGGGGGGTGTAGGGATAGAGGTGTGTAGGGATAGAGGTGTGTAGGGATAGGGGTGTGTAGGGATAGAGGTGTAGGACAGGGTGTGTAGGATAGAGTGTGTAGGATAGAGGTGTGAGGATAGAGGTGTGTAGGGATAGGTGTGTGTAGATAGGGTGTGTAGGGATAGAGTGTGTAGGGATAGGGTGTGTAGGGATAGAGGGTGTAGGATAGGGTGTAGGGATAGGTGTGTGCAGGGATAGAGGGTGTGTAGGGATAGAGGTGTGTAGGGATAGGTGTGTAGGGATAGAGGTGTGTAGGGATAGGGGTGTGCAGGATAGAGGTGTAGGATAGGGTGTAGGATAGGGTGGTGTGTGTAGGGATAGAGGTGTGTAGGGATAGATTGTAGGGGGGTGTAGTAGGGGTGTGTAGGGACAGGGGTGTAGGGATAGGGGTGTGTGTAGGGACAGAGTGTGTAGGGACAGGGTGTAGGACAGGTGTGTGTAGGGATAGAGGTGTAGAGGATAGAGGGGTGTAGGGATAGGTGCTAGGGATAGGGTGTAGGGCAGGGTGCAGGGACAGTGTGCAGGGACAGGGTGTAGGGATAGACGGCCCAGGTGACAGTGCTGACAGGGTGTAGGACAGCGGAGGGGACAGATGCAGGACAGTGCAGTGGACAGAGGCAGGCAGGACAGAGGCGTAGGGACAGTGTGCAGGGACAGAGGCAGGACAGTTGCAGGGACAGAGGTGTAGAAATGAGGTGCAGTAAAGGACAGGGTGTAGACAGGGTGCAGGACAGGGTGTAGAACAGGGGCATAGGACAGGGCGTGTGTAGACAGGGCCTGAGGACAGGGTGCAGGACAGTGCAGGACAGGGCAGTGCAGGACAGGGTGTTGGACAGAGGTGCAGTAGGACAGGGTGTAGAACAGAGGCATGTAGACAGAGGGGTGTAGGATAGGGTGTAGGATGAGGTGTGTGTAGGGATAGGGTGTAGACAGAGGTGTAGATAGAGGTGTAGATAGGTGTAGGATAGTGTTAGGATAGGGGTGTGGGTAGGGATAGGTGTGTAGGATAGGGGTGGTATAGGACAGGGTGCTGTGTAGATAGGTGTGTGTAGATACAGAGGCAGGGACAGAGGTTAGGATAGAGGTGTGAGATAGGTGTGTAGGGATAGTGTAGGACAGAGGCAGACATGGGTGTGTGTAGACAGGGTATAGACAGGGGCAATAGGACAGGGTGTGCAGGGACAGTAAGATGGGTGTAGGACAGGGTGTAGACAGAGGCAGTGTAAAGGACAGAGGTGTGTAGGACAGAGTGTAGGACAGGGTGTAGACAGTGTGACAGATGCGCAGGACAGTGCAGGACAGGCACAGGACAGTGCAGGGACAAAGTGCAGGAACAGAGGTGCAGGGACAGGGTGTGCAGAACAGAGGTGCGGTAGGATAGTGTAGTACAGAGGTGTAGATACAGATGCAGGACAGGGTGTTGGTGGGACAGTGCAGTGACAGTGTAGGACAGGGTGTAGGACAGAGTGGTGTGCAGGACAGCGTGGTGACAGTGCAGAACAGAGGCGTGCAGGACAGGCGTGACAGGGTGTAGAACAGCGTAGAACAGAGTGCAGGGACAGCGCAGGACAGAGTGCGCAGGACAGGGCGCGTGCAGGACAGGGCGTGCAGGACAGGCGCAGACAGGGGTAGGATAGTGTGTAGAATAGGTGTAGATGAGTGTGTGCAGGGACAGAGGTGTAGGACAGAGGTGTGTGTAGGGACAGGGTGTAGGATAAAGTGTGTAGGACAGAGGTGTGTAGGACAGAGGTGCAGAAAGGATAGGTGTGTGTAGACAGTGTAAGGATAGGGGTGCGGTGTAGGGATAGGGTGTGTAGGATAGAGGCAGTAGGGATAGAGGTGTTGTAGATAGGGTGTGTAGATAGGTGTACATGGATAGGGTGTGTAGGACAGAGGTGTAGGGATAGAGGTGTGTAGGACAGGGGTGTAGGATAGGGTATAGGACAGGGGTTTGTATTAGGATAGGGTGTAGGGATAGGGTGTGTAGGACAGGGGTGTGTAGGACAGAGGTGTGTAGGACAGGGTGTAGGACAGAGTTCTTGTGTATAGAGGTGTGTAGGATAGAGGTGTAGGGGCAGGGGTGTGGTGGGGGATAGTGTAGGACAGAGGCAGGATACAGGCAAAGTGCAGGGACAGAGGCGTAGACAGTGTAGACAGGGGCATAGGACAGTGCATAGACAGTGTAGACACAGAGGCGTGCAGGACAAAGGTGTAGGACAGAGTGCAGGACAGGGGCAGTGCAGGACAGAGGTGCAGAGGACAGAGTGCAGGACAGAGGTGCGGTGCAGGACAGTGCGTAGACAGAGGCAGGGGATAGTGCATAGGATAGGGTGCACGGATAGGGATGTAGGACAGAGGTAGGATAGTGTGTAGGATAGTGTAGGGACAGGGTGTGTAGGACAGAGGTGTAGGATAGTGTGTGTAGGATAGTGTGTGTAGGATAGTAAGGACAGAGGTGTAGGACAGAGGTGTAGTACAGAGGTGTAGGACAGTAAGGGATAGGGTGTGCAGGATAGGTGTGTAGGATATGTGTAGGATAGTGTGTAGACAGAGGTGTAGTACAGAGGTGTAGGATGAGGTGTGTAGGGAAGAGGTGTAGGATAGGGGTGTGTAGATGAGGTGTGTAGTATAGGGGTGTTTGTAGGATAGGGGTGTGTAGGGATAGAGGTGTGTAGGGATAGAGGTGTGTGTAGGGATAGGGGTGTGTGTAGGGATCAGAGGCAGTAGAATAGGGGTAAAGGATAGGGGTGTGTGTAGGACAGAGGTGTAGGATGAGGTGTTGTAGATAGGGGTGTGTAGGATAGGGGTATAGGATAGGGGTGTAGGGATAGGGGTGAGGGAATAAAGAGGTGTGTAGGAGGTGCAGGGACAGGGTGTAGGACAGGGTGTAGGGACAGTGCAGACAGTGCAGATAGAGGTAAAAAGAGGGATAGTGTGTAGGGATGAGGTGTGTAGGATAGGGGTGTGTAGGGATAGAGGTGTGTGTAGGGATAGAGGTGTAGGGACAGAGGTGTGTAGGGATAGAGGTGTAGGGATAGGTGTGTAGATGAGGTGTAGGACAGAGGTGTGTAGGGATATAGTGTGTAGGACAGAGGTGTGTAGATAGGTGTGTAGGGATAGGTGTAGGATAGGGTGTGTAGGACAGAGGTGTAGGGATAGTGTGTAGGACAGAGGTAGGACAGAGGTGTAGGGACAGGGTTGTGTAGGACAGAGGTGTGTAGGGACAGAGGTGTAGGACAGAGGTGCGTAGGATAGAGTGTAGACAGAGGCAGGGATAGTGTAGGACAGGTGTAGGACAGAGGTGCGTAGGACAGGTGGGCATAAGGACAGGGTGTGTAGATGAAAGTGCAGGACAGTGCAGGACAGTGCATAGGACAGTGCAGACAGGGCCTGTAGACAGGTGTAGACAGAGGTAAGACAGTGCAGGACAGTGTAGGACAGGGTGTGACAGGGTGACAGAGGCAGTAGGGACAGTTAGACAGAGGCAGTGTAGACAGAGGCAGATGCAAAGTAGACAGGGTGTAGGACAGAGGCAGGACAGAGGCAGGATAGGGTGTTTTGACAGTGCAGGGACAGGTGGACAGTGTGACAGTGCATAGACAGGGTGTGCAGGACAGTGCAGGACAGGGGTGCAGGACAGGGCGCAGACAGGGTGCAGGACAGGGTGCAGACAGAGGCATGTAGGACAGGGGTGTAGGATAGAGGTGTAGGTATAGAGGTGTTTGTAGATAAGGATGTGTAGGGATAGAGGTGTGTAGGGATAGAGGTGCAGAAGGAGGTGTGTAGGACAGAGGTGTAGGGATAGGCGGTGTAGTATAGAGGCAGAGGATAGGGTGTAGGATAGGGGTGTGTGTGACAGAGGTGTGTAGGGATAGGTGTGTATAGGGATAGGGGTGTTTGTGTAGGATAGGGGTTGTGTAGGATGAGGTTTGTGTCAGGACAGGGTGCAGGAGGCGTGCAGGGACAGGGTGCAGGACAGGGCATAGACAAAGTAAGAACAGGGCCTGTAGGACAGTGTGTAGGACAGAGTGCAGTGTAGACAGGGTGCAGGACAGTGCAGACAGGGCAGAGGACAGTGTGGGGACAGAGGCGTGTAGGACAGTGTGTAGACAGAGGCAAGTGTAGGACAGAGGTGCAGGGATAGTGTGTAGGACAGAGGTGTGTAGGGATAGTGCATAGGGACAGAGTGTGTGTAGGATAGAGGTGTAGGATAGGGTGTAGGATAGGGTGTAGGATAGTGTGTAGGATAGGGGTGTGTAGGATAGGGGCATGTAGACAGTGTAGACAGGTGTGCAGGGACAGAGGGGCAGGGACAGAGGCAGGAGGATAGACAGGGTGTGTAGGACAGGGGTGTGTAGGACAGAGGTAGGACAGGGTGTGTAGGACAGGTGTACAGGACAGGGGTGCATAGGACAGGGCAGAGAGGGATAGGCAGGGACAGAGGCAGGACAGGGTGTAGGACAGAGGTGTGTAGGACAGAGGCAGAACAGATGTGCAGGACAGCAGGACAGGGTG